>NW_020528759.1:0-305000 GCF_003368295.1 Carassius auratus
AACCTGTTTGTACTAAACGCCTGGCCTGCGCCAGCCTGGCTGGACTTAAATTATTTACGATACCCATGCGAGCCTCAAAGGAAACCTGAAACCCCCCCCCAAATTCCTTAACACACACACACACAAAGAAACTTTCTCAAAGTTACTTTTTTTGTAAGTCCTTATTAATATGTATTTTGAATGTTTGTGTATTGCATAAAAATGGTTAATCCTGGGTAAATGGTTAAAGTGCTGACTTATAAGTGGAAATGCGTGATTTAATCCTTATACTTTCTCAAAGAGTCATGTTTCTGCAACCCCCACTCCTGACCAGGTCGTAAAGCTTTATGACCCCTGGGCAACAGAACAGGAAATCTAAGCCTTAGGAAAGAATGGTCAAATGTAGTCTAAATGTTATATATAGTATTGTTTCCTTTTTGTACATTAGATGTTTCCCATATAAATTGGGACTATCTGCATTATATCGTGTGTAAATCTTTAAATGTTTAATTCTACATTTGAATGTAACTTCGTGTTTCTATCAGTTTATATATATATGTTATATATATATATGTTTGGTGTTTTTCTAATCGTCATGCTTTGACAGACCCACTTATCTAAAGTAAAGTAATGAAAAATGTATTATTCTGGAATACGAACGTGCTAGAATATCCCTGATGAAATCGGACAAGTCCTAAATCATTAGGGGGTTGTTCCCAGAGACAAAGGAACTTTCCCGCCGCTTCAGATCGCGGATGTTCATTGGGTGGTTCACGCGAAAAGAGGCGTGAACATCTCAAGCTATAAGAGTCGACCGAACAAGGTCCGCCTCTCTCTTCTTCCTTTCTTCTCGTTCTTGGTTCTCGGACACGCTGCTCTCCGGCGCTCCGCGCGGCCTCGGCCGCGCTCACAGCGCAAACCCCCTCAGCACAGGGGCTGAGAGAAAAAGCCATTTTAATGGCTCCTTTGGAAGCTTTCGTTTTGTTCGTTTTCTTTTCTTTACTAAGTTTATTCAACTATTCGCCTCTCCACGCAAGGAAGACGAATTCTGGAACATTGTTTGTTGAACCTTTCAAATACCGCGCGAAGATGAACGAACACCTCTTTGCAACAAAGGAACACGTGACTCCACGCTCACGCCAAGATCCAGCGCAGCTTCCACCGGCGGCGCGTTTTTCAAAGGACCACGTGACATCACACGTGCGTCCGGTACCACGCTCACCCACTGGGCCATGCAAGTATCGTTTTCTATGGAGATTTAAATGCTGCTTTAAAGTGTTGCTATTATTTGATTCGTTGTTTGGTTCCACTAAGGTTTACTGACTGATTTTCATACCTGAGCTCATTCTGTGATCTCTCTCGCTTTCTCCACTTCTCTCTCTCTCTCTCTCTCTCTCTCTCTCTCTCTCTCTCTCTCTCTTTTATTTGGATTCCGTTATGTCTTGTAAATGTTTATTGTCTGTATTTTCGTACGCATATTTACTCTGTGTGATTTGTAGTTTGATGTATTACTAGTTGAATTATTAAAAACCCATATATAAAATGATTGGCTTGGACTCCACCCCACTCACATTACGAGTCACTGAAATGTTTTGATCTTTAGCTACAAGCTCTAAATTTAGAAACTAAATTTATCATAAGGATAGGATAATATTTTCATGGCCAGAGAATACTTTTCCTTGAATTATAAGGCGTGATAACTTTATTGAAAATTGATAGGTCTACAGTGGTGTGCTGGACATACCACGGTTTGATCTGCAGTAATTTACAGTAAGAGATATCACAATAATTGATATGAAGAATGTAATATTGACATATTAATGAGTAAGTTACAGTGCCCTGTGATTATTTATTGGTATAGGCAATTGAGCTATTTTTCATAATCAAATTTAATGTAACTGTCATCTGAGATATATATTAATCAAATTCCTGATTAATTATTCAAATTCCCTATATATCATTGAGTTAATTACTACGTAAAACTCATTGTTGTTACATATTTTATGGTGGAGAATGCGGGTATTTCAAACTTCGTTTTGTGAGCAATCAATCTGTGTATATGGTTTTTAATAATTTCTGCACGTGCGCTATGAAATTATGTAACGTTACTGGTGAGATAAGTCGCAAGACGCGAACTCACTCAACTGACTGAGGCAAAAAGCTGGTCAGTCAGCGCGCTAGGTAATTTGTAGAAACTTAACAGTATAGTAACTGTTATTTTAACGAAAGTAACCTGCAGTATAATGTTAAAAGTCTCCTGTTAAGAAAGACCAAAATCTTTTTACAGTGAGAACATTTTTATTATGAATAATTAAAAGATAAAGAAATCTTTTATTAGTTGCAACATGTAAATCTGAACATGAGCGATGTTCCTCTGATTCAGTTAAAAAGGCTTATTAAATATCGTTATTGAATTCATGGTAAACCACAATAATATTCAAAAATAAAACGATAAAAACTCCTGGTCTAAGATTGGCTTAGCTACCCGATTTTTAAACCTAAAACATTTAAATCATAAGTGCTATTTTGATAAATGTTTATTGGAGTCAACAGTTGGAAAATTCCTGTTTTTGTCACATTTGTGTTTTGGAAGTGAACGGATCCTTCCTTCATCCTATGTGAATATATAGCACCTCAGAAATTAAAACTTTCTGTTTGTTACTTGTGATTTTTGATGCAGAAAATCAGCCTGACAAACGATCAGATAATTTCTAAGTCATATTGAAATTGTAGTTCCGCTATCTAAACACCAGAGGGAACGTGTGGGTTAGAAATTTCAGGGTACGCCCTGCTTTCTGATTCCAGCTTGCATGAGTGCAAAGCTGCCAACCTGTGGCCATTTCAGATAATGCGCTCTGATTGCTAATTTATAATCCCCTGTGATGTATATTTGAATTGGATGTCTAAATTATCGATAATTATTTGCATTACAGCTTTGCTCGTGCGAATATTATTACAGGGAAACAAAGAATGTTCCCTGCCTTTGACTGTTCACATTTACTTTGAGTTTAGTTCAAACATGATTTGAATTAAAATGTAATTGTTTAATAGTGGAAATCTAGATGTGTCAGGTCAACCACTGATTGACCCACTTAGAAGGTAAGCCATCTAGTGGCAGTCTCCTGTTAAATCGACTAACAGACCTCTGTCTTTCCTTTCTGTTTTGAAACTGCATGTCTACTTTTACCCCTTTTGATTAATCTCACCCTGTTTGATTAATTTCATGATCATTAATGATAACTTACAAGCTATCAATGGTTATTATAGGATATTATTCCGATTTGCCTTTTAATTCTTACATGCTTATTTTAAATTTTGATTTAAACCAGTTTTGAATTTTTAATTTGAATTAAGTTTTCTGCTCAGCAGGTTAAAGACAGAGAAGCAGTACTTTCCCCCCCTTGTGGTGAAAACCAGCTACTCCTTCTCCCTTGTTTCATTACTGTCTTTTAAATTTGATGTTTATTATTTTTCTTCTCTCTTTTGACTTAGGTTATTTTGATAATTACCATTATTATAATAATTCCTTTGTTTGTTTTATTTGGTAAAGCTGTTACCTCTCCTCTCTACATATATAGTTACTCAATTGATGTTAAACAAACCAAACCTTAATTAACTTTAAGTTTCCTTTGTTCATCCTTTGTGTATTTGATTGTAGAACTCCCTTGGTGATTGGACAGTCATCTCAGGTTTCCAGTGAGCAAGGCTGCCCGACCGGTGTTACCGATACTGGCTGCGAGTGAAACTCGGTCCCTCTTGTCTCAAGAGACATCAGCAATTTTGGCACTCCAAAGGTTGTGCTAAAAGTCACCAGCCGTGCTGTCCTGCCGACACGCCAGAGTAACGGAGGACCGGGGACACTGCGGTTCAGTGTTTGGGGAGCACCGGGGAGGTTGACCAAGCCACTGGTTCCAACCTGAATGACTTCAATTCAACCAGGTGAACCAAAAGTGATAAAAACCTATCCACTTATTATAAGCCACAGAATATTAGATATTCCCCCGGATATATTTTAAGTGTTCTGACCCTTTTGCTTCTTTAAGCCACACCATATTTCTAGGTTTCCTACCCAGATAGCCCACTCACCTGTTGGCCCTATCTTAAAACCTAGCAGTAGGCTTAGGCCTCCTCATTCCCACTAACACATTGTGTTTCTATTGTTTTCATCTCATTTCAAGTGTTGTGTTTCACTTTGATCTTTTCTACCCTCTGTTCTGTTGTGATTTGTTTCTTTCATTTCACATAGAGACAGTAACCTGGGAGCCACCAACGAAGTTAAATAGTAGAGCGACAACCAGCAGCCGGTGTCATCACACGACCCGCTAGGCTACTGCCTGTCAAATCTCCATTTCAGGTCCTTCGTTGACCCAAGTTAATTGGCTACTTAACTGTCTGACTGTTTGCATCAGTCCAGCCCCAAAATTCTCATAAACGGCACAGCCCGTATGAATATAGCTCGTTAAACGTAGAACGAACTTGCATTGGTCTTTTTGTGTGTGTGTGCTGTGCTTCTCTCGCCGACAGAGAATCAGGATGTTCCAGGCATCCAGTCCAGCAGTCCACGGGGGCCACCTCTCGACATGGTTGAAAGCAGTGACGACCCCCTTCCTGCCCAAGGATGCCAGTAACCTGCAGCACCCAGAGCAACTAGACACCGAGCTAGATGAACTGATGGCACGCGATCCAAACCAAAGCGACTACTACAGAGAACTCGCCAGGATCTTCGGAAGCCTAGTTCCCATTCTCGTCGCCCAGGCACCGCTCAGTGAACGGAGCAACATCGCGGAGGAGGCCTGGAAGGACCAGGCCCCAACCCAGAGTCATCTTGATCAGCTTCTCCTCGAGACCCAGAACCAGCACGAGAAAGAGGACGACACAGATCAAGAGCTACAGAAAGGAGTTGAAAGACTTCACAATGCCCTGCAAGATCTTCGCCTTGACACAGATCAAAGAAAACAGCTGGAGAGAGAAGCCAGAAAAGAACTCAACAAAAAACTCCAGCAAGGCGACGCTCTCCTAAAAAGAGCAGAGACTGAACTGAAAAAAAAAAAGACTATAAAACCTGGGCCTGCAAAACACACTTGCAAGCGGCCCAAGCTAAATTCAACAAGCTTACTCTGCAGAGAGACAAGCTCCAAGATGAACTTTACACTGTTCACACAGAACTGAGACAATTTCACAGATTACAGAGTGGCTGGATCGGAGAAACGCACACCACAAAATTTCTCCCGGGCCGCCACTCCAACCCTTTCAGCCAAGAACCCAGAGCTGGAAAAGGGGGTAAAGTCTCCCTTCTAAGGAAATCACCAGCCAGCTTACAAGAACATCTGTCAACAATGGAGGGAAGAGAACCCTTCCAGAGAACGCATGTCACCAAACCCTGCACTGCTCACAGAGAACTTCACAAGCTAGCCAGAAGCATCTCTACATTCATTCCAGATCCTGCAGGAGGACATGATGTTCATGCTTCTTTACAAGCCATTGACTTTCATTTGCAAACTGTCGCCAACGTGACAGATGTGAACACATTGTACCTGTTAAAAATCACGGCCAGCCGTGATGTGCATTGCTTTCTGGATCGTCAACCAGAGACTGTCAAAGCGTACTACCAGCAACTGCTACAGACTTTGATTCTTGAATTCTCTGATCCAAACTCAGACCATGGGCTCCTTATTGCTATGGACCTCAAACAGGGCCGATTTGAAAACCCACAGACTTTCTGTAGTCAGCTACGAAACACCTACTTCGGAGCATGCAACGAACCAGGTATGGAACAGGATTTCAACTTAAAAACTCTGTTCCTCCCAAACCTACATGCCAGTTGGAGTTTTCATCTCAGAGTCCCAGCGTGTCCCCGTAACAGAACTACACAAGAGTTACGGAACTTAGCCCACAAAGCTTGCACCAAGCAAAAGACTATTTGTGAAAAGACTGTGAAAAACCCCAACGTCTCTGTCTCTGAGCACTGCTTGGAGTTAACCCTAGATGGCGCTCTACAACACCACAGTCACAGACATCTTTACAGAGAGTCAATACCATTCCAAGCCAGCAGAGGGCAACACAGTGCAGCCACGTCTGAGACAGCAGAGATCCTGAGGGTGCTGAAAGATCTTCTTCACATGAATACTCGCAAGGAAGATGAGCCAAGCACCCAGAACACTGCCCGAGCTCCACAGTCAACAGCTACAGCTAACTGAACGAGACAGCACAGGTCCTCACACCAGGTACCACAAACACAAGGTACCAGAAAATGCTGTTTTGACTACCTGCCTTCGCAGCGAGCTACACAAGACCGGTCCTCATCACCCACCGATCGTCCCACCTGCCCTAATGCCAACATTCCTGGGCAGCCTTGTCAAAAAGGGGGTGGGTCAAAAAGGAGTCAACAGGGAAGACCTGATCGACACAGGATTAAACCTGACGGTGATCTCATCTTACCTTTTCAAAAAGACTCCAATTTGAAGCTAAGAGACAAGATCAAACTCTTACACCTCAAACTTATGAACTGAATGTACAGGTGTACAGACAGGATGACATCCAGTTTGAACAGGTTGTTTCCATTCACCTGACATTCGTTCCGATGAGTCTAATACATCCCATGTATGTCCCACCAATGAACACTCATACATTGCTCATCGACAAAGACCTGCTAGAACACTTTGACCCTTTTCTGAACTTCAAACAGCTAAAAGACTTTGCTCAAGTGCGAGAACCTCTTTCTCTCCAGCCACACAGGTTGCTAGAGCCAGACTGTCAGGTCGCAGAGGTCACGGGAACTCCCACAGAGCCAGACGGTCAGGTCACAGAGGTCACGGGAACCCCAGCAGCCAGCCATGAGTACAACGCCCTAACAACAGGCCCAAGTTCAAGCCTCTGTACCTTAGTCAACAAACAGGGTACGGTGGTACCAGCTTACACCAAAGGGGTCGCTGTTCGGCTCAACCTGCAAGGTGGTCAAACCTTACACCACACGCTGGGTTTCTTCCAATCCTCACCTGAATGTGTGGAACTCGGACTCACACTTGCAAACAAGCATGTCAAACACCAACACCTGTTCCAGCAATGTGATAACATCACAAAAACACACAATGTGATCGTGTACTGGAAGAAGGAAAAAGGACACTCAAAGTTACCAAGTCTAGACGAGGACTTTAAAGATCACACTGACACCCTTGCCAAAACTGGCACACTAAACAACATTCTGTGGTCACTCCCAACCCACCCACCCACATTCAAGGTCGAAGTGATTACACACAGCACAAGAACTTTACTAGCTAAACTGCCTACCTCTGAATCGCTTACGCAGGCTCCGTTGTCTACACAGACCAACATAGCGGACATGCGGGCTTCTGAAACCTTGATAATGACTTTGTTTTACCACCTCTCAGACCCCTCCATCCACCCTGGCAACCAGTCTACAGTCCCTGACAACCAAAGCCCCAGACCACTGCATGATATACAAACCATGCTGCGTGCACAGAACAATATTGTGGGTTGTGCACCGTCTGACATCACAATGCCAGGGCGTGTAATGCCACGGAGCAAAAGGGGGATAAGGCCAATATATTTCCATGACGCAGCATGTGCTGCACCACGCAGCACCAGAGCCACTGACAAAACACTGAAGCAAGCGTCATGCCAGCAGCAAGATGTGGCAAAACATGGGCGAGGGCGAGCTAAACCCAGTCGCCGCCCACGAAGCAAAGAGACTGTCCTGTCCAACCAAAGACAGGCCTTGTTTGTTTCTTTCTCCCCTTTCTCTCTCTCTCTCCCTATTATCTGTACCAGGATGCTGCTGTGGTTTGCCGTGCCGTGCTGTCAGCCAAAGAGAGGACAGCTGCCACCGAGAAAACCGCTGAGACTCCTGACTACCGATGACAGGGCACACTACCCCAGCACTGTAACCGAATACAGCTGTACAAGGTTCCGATGGAGAGAGGACTCCCTCACTCACACTGAGGCCGATGTCAAACACCTGTTCAGCCAACATGAGAAAGTGACGGTTACACAAATGGAGTTAGGTGGACACCACCACCGCTCCAAACAGTTCCCGGGAGCTTTGCTTAGAGCCGCTGCTGCTGCCGCAAGAATGTTTAACATTGTTATGTCCAGTGTCAATGCAGCGAACCAGACTGTAAACTCCTTGAAACCACTGTTTACTGTCTTCCAGAAGGACTTTACCCAGACTCAGCTGTTTACAGCATTAACAACAGCCATGCTGTGGGAGGTTAGCTCCTCCAATGACAGCCTAACCACGAGTAAAACCCCACCGTACATGATATCTTTAAGCCTTGTGTTAACTGTGCTGTCTTACGCCATCACCATGCCAGCTGACCTGCTACAAATACACCTGGCCAACTCTCTGGATAGCGACTTCCTACGGCACGTAAACCCCAAACAGAGAGAAGTGAACGTGCTCCTGAACCAACTCATCAGCGAGTCAAACCAAGTCTACAGACCTAAAGACATTGTCAGTGTCAGGATGTGGAAGAGCAACACCAACACCAAAACACACATTCCAAATGTGGTGGCCTACTACGACAGCGACACACAACTGTACCTGGCCCCAAACATGCACATGTGTACTTTGTCCAAAGACATTCATTATCTCTGCCGACGCAAACCCTTCCTCAGACACAACTCTGAAGGAATCTGCGAGCTGCAACCCTGGGTCAGCGATACGCGCTGCCCTGCCGAAGCCAAGCCTCGTACACAAGTCACAGAAACGCAAGCAGAGATTGTGGGTAACAGATGGCTCGTCAACACTCCTGTGCGCTCAGCTATGCTGACCTACGACCAGCATGACACCGCCACCCGTGCCAACCTGCTTGACCAAGTACTGAAGGATACCACCCAACACATTGACATTACTCCCGTCGACACAGCCCTCCAGGCACTGTCTCGACAGCCCATTCTGAACCAGTCATCTGCGGTCCTAGCCTGGACTGCTGCCGACACTGCACGGGGCATCTCCACCGTCATTGGTCCCACCCTGACTCTTGGTGTGACCTTCATCCTATACAGGATACTCAACGAGATGCAAACCTCTACAGCCAAACTCACGACAACTGTGGCTGGAGGTCTCCGATGGAATCCCCGGAAAAGGGACGCAAAGTCAAAGACAATACCGAACCTCACCAAGCTGAATCCTCAGCTTCAGGAACCACCTGTCATCATGACCCACCTGCTGCATGACCATCACGATTCACCTGTCATCTGCCCATCCTGATGATTGCCGTCCGATGATGTCCACACAGGGACTTCATCTGACGTAAAGGGGGAGGTGTAACAGATATGCAGGTCATCGATTCATGGGTTCAATTCAAGCCACAAATGAAACCCTGTTTGTACTTAACGCCTGGCCTGGCGCCAGCCTGGTTGGACTTAAATTATTTTACGATACCCATGCGAGCCTCAAAGGAAACCTGAAAACCCCCCCCCAAATTCCTTAACACACACACACACACAAAGAAACTTTCTCAAAGTTACTTTTTTTTTGTAAGTCCTTATTAATATGTATTTTGAATGTTTGTGTATTGCATAAAAATGGTTAATCCTGGGTAAATGGTTAAAGTGCTGGCTTATAAGTGGAAATGCGTGATTTAATCCTTATACTTTCTCAAAGAGTCATGTTTCTGCAACCCCCACTCCTGACCAGGTCGTAAAGCTTTATGACCCCTGGGCAACAGAACAGGAAATCTAAGCCTTAGGAAAGAATGGTCAAATGTAGTCTAAATGTGTATATATAGTATTGTTTCCTTTTTGTACATTAGATGTTTCCCATATAAATTGGGACTATCTGCAATTTATTATCGTGTGTATATCTTTAAATGTTTAATTCTACATTTGAATGTAACTTTGTGTTTCTATCAGTTATATATATATGTATATATATATATATATTGTTTGGTGTTTTTCTAATCGTCATGCTTTGACAGACCCACTTATCTAAAGTAAAGTAATGAAAAATGTATTATTCTGGAATTACGAACGTGCTAGAATATCCCTGATGAAGTCGGACAAGTCCTAAATCATTAGGGTGGGTTGTTCCCAGAGACAAAGGAACTTTCCCGCCGCTTCAGATCGCGGATGTTCATTGAGTGGTTCACGCGAAAAGAGGCGTGAACATCTCAATCTATAAGAGTCGACCGAACAAGGTCCGCCTCTCTCTTCTTCCTCTTCTTCTCGTTCTTGGTTCACGGACACGCTGCTCTCCTGTGCGACCCTCCGCGCGGCCTCGCGCCGCGCTCATAGCGCAAACCCCCTCAGCACAGGGGCTGAGAGAAAAAGCCATTTTAATGGCTCCTTTAGAGAGCTTTCGTTTTGTTCGTTTCTTTTCTTTACTAAGTTTATTCAACTATTCGCCTCTCCACACAATGAAGACGAATTCTGGAACATTGTTTGTTGAACCTTTCAAATACCGCGCGAAGATGAACGAACACCTCTTTGCAACAAAGGAACACGTGACTCCACGCTCACGCCAAGATCCAGCGCAGCTTGCACGCGCGTCACACGGCCTCCGGCCCACGCGCGCAGTTTTCAAAGGACCACGTGACATCACACGTGCGTCGCCGGTACCACGCTCACCCACTGGGCCATGCAAGTATCGTTTTCTATGGAGATTTAAATGCTGCTTTAAAGTGTTGCTATTATTTGATTCGTTGTTGGTTCCACTAAGGTTTACTGACTGATTTTCATACCTGAGCTCATTCTGTGATCTCTCTCGCTTTCTCCACTTCTCTCTCTCTCTCTCTCTCTCTCTCTCGCTCTCTCTCTCTCTCTCTCTCTTTTATTTGGATTCCGTTATGTCTTGTAAATGTTTATTGTCTGTATTTTCGTACGCATATTTACTCTGTGTGATTTGTAGTTTGATGTATTGCTAGTTGAATTATTAAAAACCCATATATAAAATGATTGGCTTGGACTCCACCCCACTCACATTACGAGTCACTGAAATGTTTTGGTCTTTAGCTACAAGCTCTAAATTTAGAAACTAAATTTATCATAAGGATAGGATAATATTTTCATGGCCAGAGAATACTTTTCCTTGAATTATAAGGCGTGATAACTTTATTGAAAATTGATAGGTCTACAGTGGTGTGCTGGACATACCACGGTTTGATCTGCAGTAATTTACAGTAAGAGATATCACAATAATTGATATGAAGAATGTAATATTGACATATTAATGAGTAAGTTACAGTGCCCTGTGATTATTTATTGTTATAGGCAATTGAGATATTTTTCATAATCAAATTTAATGTAACTGTCATCTGAGATATATATTAATCAAATTCCTGATTAATTATTCAAATTCCCTATATATCATTTGAGTTAATTACTACGTAAAACTCATTGTTGTTACAATTATGTTGTTTTATAAATTATATGATTAGACTTCAGTATTTAAAATATAACTAAATGTTGTTTATAGAGCAACAACATTAATGGTTACAAACAGCAATGTCACTATAAAAGGTAAATATCTTACATCACAATACTGAGTAAAGTTTCGAAAAAATGAAAAACTCAGATATCAGTATATATCAGTCCTTCCTCTTCCTCCTCTCTGCTGTTATTCACTGCCTAAAGTTATCGTTACCTAGTAGAAGGGGGAGTGGCTGGTTTGTCTCAGCCAGAATTTAACAATGTGCTAAATTTGAAGACTACCGACCAGTCTATGCTCTAGAGTCCAGACAGACAGCTTTCTATTTAGCTTGTTTGTCACACTTGGCTAATTCCAAGCTAACTTTATCTGTGGTTGTATAAAACATTCAAGATGTGAGACTGTGGACAGAGCAGGTTGATAAATTATTGTCTTTTTACTTGCAGAGGTGTTATTTCACTACTTACAGTAATGAGCATAGCTGTCGTCAACTCTAGTTTGGAGCAAACTTAACTTCACCATCTCCACAGTGATGGAGCGGCATCTTTCTCTGCAGGGCGCTGTGTGTGTGTGTGTGTGTAGGAGCCGACAGAGAACAGCAGAGACTGCAGAATGATAACCACCCCCAGGCCCATTTTATACCGCGTTTCAGTGCTATCATTAGAAACATTAGTTTGCTTATTTATTGCTTGTCAAATTACATCAGATTTTATGCTCGAGACATAACATTACATTATAGGACCCGCTAGTCTTGATTGCAGTATCGATAAATTCGAACGTCATTGATGTTTGTGTTTTGAGAAATCTTGGTCCCTTTATAACCGGTTATCGATCCCCATCCCTAATATTGGGCAAATGAATTTGAAAGTAGGAAAAATGCATGGGTGCATTTGAAAAGCCAGTCTTGTTTGCCTTTTGGTCAGTTTGGTTCTGAGGTTCAGATTACATAAAATCAAAGATTCTTTGGATTAACAGAGTTTTCATTCATTGAAGTGTGGAAAGGTGAGGCTGATCCCAGGATGGCAAGTCAGTCATTCACTAAGGAACTGCTTCGTCCGGGTGAGAATTGACCAACTCTCCATCTGACTGTTGATGTGCTGGCTGATAAAGATGAGCAGCAGACTACACTGATTACCTTTTACAAGGTAGCAAGACCTCAGTGTGCTGCCCCTCTCAAGTGCAGACTTTAAGGTATTATTTTGTTTAGATTTCAATGCATACTACTGCCATACATTTCTTTACCATTCTGTCTTTAAATACAGTTGCAAGATTAAACAATTTGCTGCACAATGTCTACATTTGGTTTTAGAGAACTTGATGATAGAATACCTTCTTTAGACTTGCTTTGTATTTTAGGAGGTGCTCCATTGGCAAGGGTGTTAACCGCTGCCTGTTTTCATCAATTATGCACAAAGTCAAGAATGGGTTTCAACTGGATTTAGGTTTGAAGTAAATCATAACATCTAATTCAAGTCAACATTATACAAGAGGAGTCTCAATCATTAGTGCAATGACTAAAAATGACTAAACTCCAGTTGCCTCTATAATTTACATTTGGTCCATTACATACAATACTTTAAATAGATATTGTAATGTCTCTACCAGGGGCGTCGTTAGGGGTGGGCTAAGGGGGCTGGAGCCCCGAATGTTTTCAGTAAAGCCCCGAATGTTTTTATTACCACCATGCCATCAATGAGTTTTCATGCCCAATAAAGTAATTTATATTAGAATTTAAATAAATAAATAAATAAATATCTCTCGACTCTCAGGTCTACAGTGTTTGTCAATTTATGCGTTGTCATTCACACCCGATGAAAACCACCCACTGAGTCTAGTGTTTCTGACTGACAGGTAAACTGGCCAACCATCGATGAGCGTCTGTACGATCCAGCCAATGAAATGAGATCTTTTGGAGGCAGGCGGTTTGTTGGCGTGTAGTATTTTACTAGATCAATTTATTTGAAAATTAAAATGGATATTTCAAAATTCTTCTTCTTCAAAAAAAAAAGAGTAAGTAAACCCCCCCCCCCCAGCTAACACACAATGCCAAGATACAACAGCTTCAGGTATCTGTAACTTTTAATCATATTTCTTTTTCAGTTTAAAATTGTGTCTGATTTAACGTTATATTTTGAACATCTAACAGTTAACGGTTGCGCAGCACAGTCTTTAGGACACACACACACACACACACAGAGCGGTTATAATGTTTGCTTAGCACTGTCTGTGGCAGACCTTTCAGTCAGGACAATAATTCAATAAACAAGATAATAAAAAAAGACATATTTCGCAAAGGAAATGTTTCCAAACAAAGCAGGTTGTTGTGCTCTGCAGTAACACACTGGTGTTTACTGAATAAATTTGCTTGAGTAACTTTTAGCGTACTTTTTTTCTGAATGAATCATCCGTTTCAAATGAATCCATTGATTACATGACTCACCGACTCGCTCATTAAGGCAGTGGCATGCTGCCATCTAGTGGCAAAATACCATTCAAATTTTTTCATAATTTCATATTTCTATATTCCAGATTTTATATTTGATACATTAGCCTCATAAGATTATTTATGCAATTGTTAAGTGCTGTATAAGTGCTCCTTCAAAAATATAAGTGTATAGAGCCCTGCGTTTATAATTATACTTGGCTTTAAGTGTACATAAACACAGAGATAAAGTCCATTGACCGGTATATCTTTGTAGAGTAAGATCATAATGTCAGTGCACTGCTTAATGCTTGCTTCTTATCCCTGTTCTACCAGGACGAGTGTAGCCAGTCAGGCTTGATTGGAAAAGAAAAGAAAACTGAGACAGAGACGAAAAAAGAAAAAAGAAAAAAAAAGTGAGATAGAGACACAACATCAGCATATGTGTCAGGATACAAAGGATAAACTTTAAATAAAATGTTTTAAATTAGTTTTTTTGTTTATTGTTTTTGTATATTTTAAACAAGGTAAATCTTTCTGATTTATTCAAATAAAAAGTCACATACATGGATTTTTCTGCGCTAAGCCCCGGATCTCCACTCACCCTAGAACCACCCCTGGTCTCTACCCAGGTACCACAAAGGTGACCAGACTGTTTGACGGTCAGAAAGATTACCTTGTCCCTTCAGCCTCATCAGTGCTTGTTAAGAGTGATTTGTTCTTAATGGCTGGTAGAATGATTGGACATTCATTCATTCATGGCGGTCCCACTCTGTCAGGACTTAGCAATACAGTTGTCGACATTCTGGGGGTGGAACACCAGAGACTGCTGCTTCTGCTCTAACACTGCTAGACTGTCCTGACATGGACCTCAGGGAGACAGTCGGCCTTGTGAGTACAGCATATGCATCTTTCTAATTAAGGGGTGGTGATGGTGCAATGGATAAGATTATGCCTTTTGTGTGAGAGACCTGGATTCAATCCCCCACTGTGACCCATTCACCATCATGTCCCTGAGCGAGAAACCCCTTGTTGCTCTAGAGGCCTGCATCCTCTGACATGTATAGTAATTGTAAGTCGCTTTGGATAAAAACGTCAGCTAAACTAATCAATGTAAATATTGAGTTTTTTTCAATGACATGATCTCAGGTCTGCCAGAATTCTGTTGTGGGATGTTTTACATTCGAGAATAGTTTAATATGTCTATGGAAAGTATTCTTTAATATTTTTGAAGTGTTGCACAGCAAAAATATGGGTATGTATGTATTATACAGGTGATGTTCATATAATTAGAATATCATCAAAAAGTTTATTTATTTCACTAATTCCATTCAAAAAGTGAAACTTGTATATTATATTCGTTCATTACACACAGACTGATATATTTCAAATGTTTATTTCTTTTAATTTTGATGGTTATAACTGACAACTACTGAAAATCCCAAATTCAGTATCTCAGAAAATTAGAATATTGTGAAAAGGTTCAATATTGAAGACACCTGGTGCCACACTCTAATCAGCTAATTAACTCAAAACACCTGCAAAGTCCTTTAAATGGTCTCTCAGTAGTTCTGTAGGCTACACAAGCATGGGGAAGACTGCTGACTTTACAGTTGTCCAAAAGATGACCACTGACACCTTGCACAAGGAGGGCAAGACACAAAAGGTCAATGCAAAAGAGGCTGGCTGTTCACAGAGCTCTGTGTCCAAGCACCTTAATAGAGAGGAGAAGGGAAGGAAAAGATGTGGTAGAAAAAAAGTGTACAAGCAATAGGGATAACTGCACCCTGGAGAGGATTGTGAAACAAAACCCATTCAAAAATGTGGGGGAGATTCACAAAGAGTGGACTGCAGTTGGAGCCAGTGCTTCAAGAATCACTACACACAGACGTCTGCAAGACATGTGTTTCAGCTTCGCATTCCTTGTGTCAAGACACTCTTGAACAACAGACAGCGTCAGAAGCGTCTCGCTTCAGAAAGGACTGGACTGCTGCTGAGTGGTCCACAGTTATGTGCTCTGATGAAAGTAAATTTAGCATTTCCTTTGGAAATCAGGTTCCCAGAGTCTGGAGGAAGAGAGGAGAGGCACACAGTCCATGTTGCTTGAGGTCCAGTGTAAAGTTTCCACAGTCAGTGATGGTTTGGGGTCCATGTCATCTGCTGGTGTTGGTTCACTGTGTTTTCTGAGGTCAAAGGTCAACACAGCCATATACCAGGAAGTTTTAGAGCACTTCATGCTTCCTGCTGCTGAACAACTTTATGGAGATGCAGATTTCATTTTCCAACAGGACTTGGCACCTGCACACAGTGCCAAAGCTACCAGGTTTAAGGACCATGGTTTCCCTGTTCTTAATTGGCCAGCAAACTTGCCTGACCTTAACCCCATAAAAAAATCTATGGGGTATTGTGAAGAGGAAGATATGATGTGCCAGACCCAAGAATGCAAAAGAGCTGAAGGCCACTATCAGAGTAACCTGGTCTCTCATAACACCTGAGCAGTGCCACAGACTGATCGACTCCATGCCACGCCGCATTGCTGCAGTCATTCAGACAAAAGGAGCCACAACTAAGTATTGAGTGCTGTACATGCTCATACTTTTCATCTTCATACTTTTCAGTCGGCCACGATTTCTAAAAATCCTTTTTTTTATTGGTCTTAAGTTATATTCTAATTTTCTGAGATGCTGAATTTGGGATTTTCCTTAGTTGTCAGTTATAATCATCAAAATGAAAAGAAATAAACATTTGATATATATCAGTCTGTGTGTAATGAATGAATATAATATACAAGTTTCACTTCTTGAAAGGAATTAGTGAAATAAAATTTTTGATGATTGTAACAATTTTCAAACTTCATATTCACGGGAAGAAGGAGGCGGGAACCTGCGGACAATCAAACAACTCTTTAATAATAAAATAAACAGAAAACAATGCCCAGGCCTGGTCCTCTCTCGTCCGTCACTGTCGTCGGTCCTCTTTTATATCCTTCCATCTCCTCCGTGGGACTCGAGACCGGTGGGTCGAACAGGTGTCGTTCATTTCCAGTCACTCCACCGGCCTCGCTCCGTTCCCACGGCTCTCGGCCCCGCCCCACTCGTCACAATGATATTCTAATTATATGACCAGCACTTGTACATCCATAAGGAACACCATATTTTGTATTAATAAACTTAATAACTTAATGCATTAATAAGAACCTTTGTTTACACTGTGGCTCACCAAAGTGTCAACTCCAAGATATATGTGGCTGCGCTACTTTAGAAAAATAAATGCAATGAATAGCCTGCTCTTTTTTTGTTCACATCATCATCACAGTCATTTTGTTGTTTGCGGTCTGTGTCAGTTGTGTTATTATTAAACATGTTAGTATTAATTTAATTAATTAATTTCATGAACTTTGTTTCGTATTCTTTGTTCCATCCCCAGACAAATTTCAGCCACTGAAATGTTCTTTGCGTTAAACCCTGTATTATCAGCTTGATATGAATCAAGCAATTTACCCTTACTTCAATGATATTAATAATCAGGGCCCAATGATTGGGCCAGACAGGTCCCTTAGAGATTTTGGCATTTGTGTAGATGAATTAAAAAAACAGTTTGAAGGGGGGGATGTTGAACTTTCTTTCACGCATACATTATTTTATACTCTTGCAGCTGCAAAAACAGAGGAAGAAAGTTCACGTCTCACCAACCTCTGCTTTGCCTGGGATCTACCTTTGCCAAACTCCAAAAACAAGGACTAGCTCTTCCAAAAACTACTAATCCATGCTGTAATGCACAGTCATACAATCTAATAATTATTCCCACTTTTATCATATGCACTTACAAATTGTTCAGCTATGCTGTCTGTTGAACCATTGTTTGATTAACAGACATTTGGGATGATTTTATTGTTTGTTTATCCTATAATCTGAAATGAATTAAATATTATAGGTCATTGGAAGAGTTAGTCGTCAAATCAAGCAGCTGCGCAAGGGTCTGAAGGACACAGGGTTGTGGACACTCCTTTCCACCAGAGCAGATGTTCTTCCCATCCTTTTCCCAAGGGAGACAGAGGTACTGTTGACATCTGAGGTATTTTCTTTTTTTGGACTAAGACTATGAAAAACTAAATTGTTTAAATAAATTATAGTGCAGCATTATGCCTGAGTTGCACATTAGTTTCTTCATAAACATAGTACCTTCTTCTGTTGTTGTTAACAGGCATGGTTTATTTGCTAAGTGTCCTTGGACAGGTGAGGGAGTGAGTGGAAGCTGCTCAGGGAGGACATCAAACTCCAGAGAGAGAGAGAAGAGCACAAGTTGTCTCTTCTTGACAGAATGCTTAACAAATACATTATTCATTAGCCAAGAGAAAACAGTGGGGGGAAAATGGGTACATTACAGTTTTTCAGTATCTTTTTTTAAATATCATATTGTCAATGAAACAACCTAATTTATATAGTTTATTTTTGTGGTGCAAGTTGTATACATTATTCTTTTTTTTTTTTTTTTTGCATATTCACGTGTAAATAAAAGAAGTACTTATGTACGTTGTTAATTTGTTTAATGCAGCTTATACATTTTTTCTCAAAACATTTTTTTATTTTTTCATCCTGTCAATATTTTTTTACACATTAAAACAAATTGCTCTATAATTGAAAGTACTTTTTACAACCATTTACAGCATAGTTTAGGTTTAAAATGAGAAAAACACCATCAGTTTGAGCCCAGTGCTGCTTCCATGTGTTCTGGGGTCTTCAGGAGGTAAGTCTCTTGGTGAATGGTCAGCACCTCTTCAGAGACTCAGAGGATAATACAGTGACAGTGGAACGAGGCACATATCAAAACTCTGGAGACCATCTTTATGATGTACCACTGGCAGCAGATAGAAGAGAAACACCAGGGTCTGGATTGTGGCACCCATCACCTGATACAATCTGGGGCAGTGGATATGGGCCGCATGGTTAAAGTGAGGTGTGTGCACTGGGATATAGTGGAATACCCCGTAAAAGCCATAGCTATTAAATTTAG
The DNA here is from genome assembly GCF_003368295.1 of Carassius auratus. Taxonomy (NCBI): domain Eukaryota; kingdom Metazoa; phylum Chordata; class Actinopteri; order Cypriniformes; family Cyprinidae; genus Carassius; species Carassius auratus. The sequence goes on from NW_020528759.1 coordinate 18,801, forward strand.
GGACCAAAAGCATTATGTGGAGGTGGCCGTTAGTCTGCGCCTCCGGCACCCGCTAATTTTGGGAACCAATTGGCCAGGCTTCGAACAATTATTGGGGTGTTTAACTGTGGGTGCCTCAGTGAATAAGAGTCGGCAGGATGGGGGAGCGAGCGCTCAGGTGGGAGAATCTGTGCCAGGACCCAGCGGGACGGCTCCAGGGGAACTGAGCGGCTTGGCGAGGCTGAACCTTTCCAGTTGCGATAACTTTCCCCTGGAACAGTCCCAGGATGAAACCCTCAAACATGCGTTTGAACAGGTCCGGACCATCGATGGACAGGTCCTCCATCCTGACCGCGCACTCTCCTATCCGTAGTTTGCCATTATTAAAGACCGGTTGTATCGCGTGACCCACGACACGCAAACAAAGGAGGATACAACCCAATTGTTAGTACCTCGGAGCCGTCGGGAAATGCTATTCCAGACGGCACATTGCAATCCTATGGCAGGGCATTTGGGAATGACAGCGACACTAAATCGCCTAATGACCTGTTTTTTTTGGCCGGGCATTCATGAGAACGTGCGCAGATGGTCCGCGTCTTGTCGTGAATGTCAGTTGGTAAACCCACCGGCCACCCCAAAAGCGCCATTGCACCCTCTTTCTCTAGTGCAGGTCCCCTTCGAACGAATTGGCATGGACCTCATCGGGCCATTAGAGTGATCGGCACACGGACATCGGTTTGCGCTAGTCATAGTTGATTACGCAACCCGATATCCCGAGGCAGTGGCGCTCCACAACATCTCGGCAAAGAGTGTGGCGGACGCCCTGTTTCGTTTAATCTACCATGTGGGAATCCCAAAAGAGATTCTCATGGACCAAGGCACCGCATTTATGTCACGCATGTTATGCGAATTGTACGAATTATTGGGCATTAAAGCGGTATGTACCAGCGTCTATCACCCACAAATGGACGGACTGGTCGAACGCTTTAACCGCACTTTGAAAACGATGATTCGGAAATTCGTACAAGAGGAAAAATTGGGACAGATGGCTGGAACCCCTCTAATTCGCTGTGCGCGAGGTCCCCCAAGCCTCCACGGGGTTTTCCCCCTTCGAGCTTCTTTACGGACACCAGTCCCAGGGGGTCTTGGACGTCCTGAAAGAAACTTGGGAGGACAGACGTTCGGAGAGTAAAAACGAATTTCAATATGTCATGGACCTGAGGGCAAAACTCCATACACTGGGGCGGCTCTCTATGGAGAAATTGCTGCAGGCCCAGGGCAGACAGAGCCAGTCGTATAACAGGGAAACTAGGCTACGAGAATTTGCACCGGGAGATAAAGTGCTCGTTTTACTACCCACCTCTAGCTCCAAATTATTAGCGAAGTGGCAAGGACCCTTTGAGGTCACACAGTGGATAGGGGATCTCAATTATGAAGTAGTACGAACGGATAGAGGCAACGCACACCAAATTTACCACCTCAACCTCCTCAAAAAATGGAGCGCTTAGGCGTCAGTGCTGTTAGCGACAGCAGTGAGCGGAGAGGAGGATCTCGGGCCAGAAGCGATTGTCAAAGAGAAATCCCTCGCCCTGGCCCCAGGGGGGGATCACCTCTCGCCCTCGCAACTCACTCAGTCCGAATTTGTCGATGTGTTTTCGCTTCTACCGGGTCGCACTAATTTGATTCAGCACCATATTGAGACCGAGCCGGGCATGGTGGTTCACAGCCGGCCATATAAAGTGAGTGAAGTGACATTCAGCCAAGTATGGTGACCCATACTCAGAATTTGTGCTCTGCATTTAACCCATCCGAAATGCACACACACAGAGCAGTGAACACACACACACACACTGTGAGCACACACCCGGAGCAGTGGGCAGCCATTTATGCTGCGGCGCCCGGGGAGCAGTTGGGGGTTCGATGCCTTGCTCAAGGGCAGGTCATGGTATTGAAGGTGGAGAGAGAGCTGTTCATGCACTACCCCCACCCACAATTCCGTCCGGCCCGAGACTAGAACTCACAACCCTTCGATTGGGAGTCCAACCCTCTAACCATTAAGCCACGACTTCCCCCTAATGTAGATTATATAGATTATATAGATTACCTGAACACAAAAAAAGGTAGTTCAGGCGGAATTAGATAACTATGCTGGGGATGGGAGTAATCGAGGAGTCCCACAGTGATTGGGCGAGCCCGATAGTTTTGGTGCCTAAAACGGACGGCTCGGTGCGCTTTTGTGTGGACTACTGCAGGGTGAACGCAGTGTCAAAGTTTGATACTTATCCAATGCCGCAGTTTGACGAGTTGCTCGATCGGTTAGGCACAGCTCATTTTTATTCGACATTGGACTTAACAAAGGGATATTGGCAGATCCCCTTATCTCCCATGTCCAAAGAACAGTCCCTCCAGAAAAAATTATGATTTAATGCATAATCAGCCAAGGGCCGCATATTTATGCGAGGTCGCATTTTTCAAATACGCCGCACTTTCGCCGCATAAATTGCCAATTTCAGGAAGCAAAATATGCGGAGGTAGCATGATTTCATAATAATAATAATTTTAGTTGCAAAAAAGTCATATATATCTTAGCAGAAAGTTGAAAAATGTTGCGTTTACTTCACACAGGTAAATCGCCATTATTTTCCAATGGGAACCTTATGAAGTGGCGTAATTGCGCGACGTGAACATCATCTGTGAAGCCCGCGGTGAAACCAGGGTGAAGCACGCAAATTAATCTCATCTGCCAACAAAAATAAGCGCAAAAGACCGCGCGAAGCAGTTACCCGGTGTGTTACATGACAGTGGGGACAAATTATTTTGAGAGAGGGATGAGGATGAGGATGGCGAATGATCAGTCCCTCCAGAAAAACGCGATTATTCGATCGCCTGATTTAATGCATAATCAGCCAAAGGCCACATATACGGTGTCGTATTTTTTCAAATACGCCGCTCTTTTGCCGCATAAATTGCCGATTTCAGGAAGCAAAATATGCGGGCTAGCATGATTTCATAATCCCTATATTTTCATTGCAAAAAAACACATATATTAGCAGAAAGTTGAAAAATGTTGCGTTTACTTCACACAAGTAAAGCGCCATTTTCCCCCTATTGCCATGGGAACCTTATGAAGTGACGTAATTACGTGACGTGAACATCATCTGCAAACCCCGCGGTGAAACCAGGGTGAAACTTGAAGCACGCAAATCATTCTTATTTGCCAACAAAAATAAGCACAAAAGAACGCGCGAAGCAGTTTCCCGATTTGTTACATGACAGTGGAGCCAAATTATATAGCGAGAACTTGCGAAAACTGCGGTTTGATGAAATAGAGAAAAAAAGGTGATTCCCCCAACACCCCCTTCTCACTAGGCTACTAACACTGTTGTAGTTTCATTCAGAAGTTTACAGTTGTAAGATTGCACTTTTTTGTTACAGAACAGTACCAAAAACTTACAGGTGTAATTATATTAGTAGTATGTAAAATAATTTACGTTGCAGTAAGAGATTGCAACTTAAATATTCTGTGATTTAGTATACTCGCTTATCATAGGAAGTAATAAGAAATTACTCTTTACATTAAGGTATTAGCATAGTGAGAAAAGGGTGTTGGGGACCTTTTTTTCTCTTTTTCATCAAACCGCAGTTTTTGCAAGTTCACGCAATTTCATCGCATAAAATTGCAAAAATATCCCACATATTCCATCGCATTTTTTAAGAAAACGTGCCGCATAAGCAAGTATTTTTGCCCGCAACAATCACAAAAAAAATCTGCGTTTTTCTGGAGGGACTGAAAGAAAAAACAGCCTTCACCATGGCGTTTGGATTGCACCAATTTGTGACGCTTCCGTTCGGTTTGTTCGGGGCCCCGGTTACATTTCAGCGTCTCATGGATCGGGTGCTAAGACCCCATGCTGCATATGCCGCGGCCTATCTGGATGATATTATCATCTATAGTGGAGACTGGCAGCGGCATATGGAGCATGTGAGGGCCATCCTTGGGGCGCTGAGACGGGCGGGGCTAACGGCCAACCCGAAGAAGTGCGCAGTTGGGCGGGTGGAGGTAAGGTATCTGGGCTTCCACTTGTGTCACGGGCAGGTGCGTCCCCAAATTGACAAGACGGCAGCGATTGCAGCCTGCCCCAAGCCCAAGACCAAAAAGGAGGTGAGGCAGTTCCTGGGGCTGGCGGGATATTATAGGAAGTTTATCCCTGACTATTCGGACTTCACCAGCTCGCTGTCTGACCTCACTAAAAAGGGGCTACCAGATACGGTCTAGTGGACGGAGCTGTGACAACAGGCCTTTACCCGGGTTAAGGCTGCCCTGTGTGGCGGAATGCTCCTGCACTCTCCTAACTTTTCTCTCCCCTTTTTGTTGCAGACTGATGCGTCGAACAGGGGGCTGGGCACAGTCCTGTCCCAGGAGGTGGAGGGGGTGGACCGGTCGGTGCTGTACATTAGTCGAAAGCTCTCAAAGAGAGATACTAAGTACAGCAGCATAGAAAAGGAGTTTTTGGCCATCAGGTGGGCGGTTCTCACCCTTCGCTATTACCTCCTGGGGCGGGAGTTCACACTCTGCTCGGACCACGCGCCCCTCCAGTGACTCCACCGCTTGAAGGATACCAACGCACGAATCACTCGTTGGTATCTGGCTCTGCAGCCGTTTAAGTTCAAGGTGATTCACAGGCCGGGGGCGCAGATGGCTGTGGCCGACTTACTCTCCAGGAATGGGGGGGGGGGCTGTAGGCCGGATGACTCCCCGGCCTGAGTCGGGCGGTTGGGGTATGTGGCGGCGGAGGCTTGGTTCAGCGAGGTCTGCAACTGGAGAGAGAGTGAGGAGACGAGCGGTGGAAAGTGGTTCAAGTGAGAAACAAGTAACACCTGCTTCTCGTTGCAGTGATTGGCGTGGGGAATCGGCATTTAAGCCACCCGCGAACTGGCAGAGACTGAGAGAGCTGAGGACTCGTGGGAGAAAGCAGCAGACGTGCGGGAGAGACCGTTAACCAGAAAACCGCGAATCGTGTTCAGTGAATGTTTGAATTGATGCACATGTGGCGCGACTTTGTTTCTTTTTGAGTTAATAAATATTCCCACTAGCCTCAGAACGCCGACTCCGTTCTCCTTCCTTCTCAGCCGAGCTTGAGCCTGAAAATATTACAATTGTAAATATAATAATAAACATGAATCCACTGTGTATTCGTATGCAACTTTATTAGCAGCGTCCTCGTAATATCGCGCCAACATAACATGAATAATATATAATGAGGGAGTACATTATGAATCCATTTTCCAAACCTGTTTTTGACTTATCCTTAATCTCTATGGTACACCTATAATAAGTGTTTATATTCAGACTATTTTAGTCTGGTTGGGGTCGGCAACGCTGCAGAGTAGCGCAGTACCTGGCCCGGGGGTTGGGGACCACTGCTCTAATATACTTAAGATATTGAGAGTAACAGTAAAGGTATGTACAGTATTGTTCTGAAAAATGATTTGTTTAATTTCTAAATATGTTCAATGTTTAAAGTTGCCTACTAATACACTGTTGGGTAGTTTAATCTACAACAATGCATTATGTTGTAAAATACCATATTTTTGTAGTGCTGCCGGCTTTGAGAAAAACAAAACATAGTACTTTATATTTGTATATTTGAGTAAACTTAACTAAAGTACTTCCTTACAGTCCATCTCTGATTAAAATAACAACAATTATTGTCAGAATATTAAAATCAAATAGTGCACTGTTCATACTATGCACTTTTTTTAATAAAAACGGGTTGAAAACATGTCTACATATGATCACCATGGTCAAGACAATACAACTACGTAAAATCGCACCTTTGTAAGATATCAGTAAGCATTTTAACTGATATGTGTTCGTATATTTTGTAGTTTTTCATATGTATCATTAACGTTACATTATTCAAGTAATCTCCAAACCAGTACCTGCATTTAAAGTTGTAATCTGACAAAGGACGCAGCAAACCAGTGTAACTTGGCCTCGGTCTTGGTTATGCCGGAGGCTTCTCCACTTTGACGTAAAACATAAAACTTCTCGGTTACGTATGTAACCACGGTTCCCTGAATAGGGAACGAGATGCTGCGGTGACGTCACCGGTATGGGAACACCTCTCGGTGTGACGAATGTTTGACCAGATTTCATGAACTGAAGAAATGCTATCAAGGTACGGAATGGCCGGGACCGCAGCATCTCGTTCCCTATTCAGGGAACCATGGTTACATACGTAACCGAGATGTTCCCTTTCATAGGTCACTTCGATGCTGCGGTGATGTCACCGGAATGGGAACCCTATACCATCACGCCTGACGTACCTGATAGTTGGAATCCAAGGAAAGCATCTGCTCAAGCGGACAGAACCCGTGAGCCAAGAGCCGTCCTCACATCCAGACTGTAAAACTTGACAAAAGTGCTCGGTGAGGAACATCCTGCCGCAGCACAGACATCATATAGAAGAACCACTGAGAAAGCTTGTGATGAAGCCACTGCTCTCGTGGAATAAGCTCTAACTCCTAAGGGCGAAGCAAGTCCGCGCGCCTCATAGGCTAAAGATATAGTCTCCATCAGCCAATGTGACATGCGCTGCTTTGTGACAGCATGGCCTCTATTTTGTGTCCTAACAGATTAAGCTGGTTGGACTCACACCATGGAGCTGTTCGATCAACATAAGTCTTCAGCGCTCTGACAGGGCAAAGACTCAGATCTCCTGACCCCGCCTCTGCAGGGGGTAAAGCCTCCGAGACCACTTGTTGAAAGTAAAAAGGGGTCGAAGCGCCTCCTAGGGACTTCATTAGGCCTCGGTCGCAGCAATACTTTCACAGAGCCTGGTGCAAAATCCATGCACGAGGGCGAAACAGAAAAAGCCTGTAAATCCCCAACTCTCTTGAGGGAGGATAAAGCCACAAGAAGAACTGTCTTTAAGTCAGGATTTTATCCGGTATAGTTTCAAAGGGCTCAAACAGATCCCATGATAAACCTTGCAACACAATGGATAAATCCCATGAAGGAACTCGCACAGGGCGGAAAGGCCTCAGCCGTCGCGCACCTTGTATAAAACGAGAGACCAGCGGATGATAGCCCACTGAAGCACCATCTATATATATACATATATATATATATATATATACACATATACCTGGTTAGCTGAAATGGCTGCCAAGTAAACTTTCAGAGTGGCTGACGTTACTCCATAGAGAAACGAACTTGAAGGAACGTCAGTACTGAAGCCACTGGGCAGTAAACCGGATCCAATTACGAATTCCACACCAGGTCGTAAACAGTTTCCATTTTAAAGCATATAAGCGTCTCGTAGAAGCTGCCCTAGAATTCATTATAATCTCGGTGGTTTCGACAGAAAGACCAGGACATATTAACTCACTCCACTCAGAGGCCACACCCACTGCTTCCATAGATCTGGCCTTAGTGCCAAATCATTCCCTGTGCTCACGATAGTAAGTCCTGGCTGAGGGGAATCTCCATGGAGAGCCCGCTAACAGACTGACCAGGTCCGCAAACCACGGCTGTGTGGGCCACCACGGAGCTACCAGCAGCAGCTGCTCCACCTGTCCAGCCGAATCCTTTTGGATAACACCGCTGGAATTAGACAAATCGGGGGAAAAGCATACAAGCTGGTTCTGGGCCAATTGTGAGCTAACACATCCAAATCCAAGGGCGATGGAAGGCATAAGGAGAATTACAGCAGGCAATGCGTAGTCATGCTCAACGCGAATAAGTCTACTCTTGCTTCTCCAAATATTTGCCATAAAAGGCTCACCGTTTGGGGGTGCAACCTCCATTCCCCCTGCTCAAGAGTCTGTCTGGATAGCGAATCCACTCCGAAGTTCAAACGTCCGGGAACATGAACCACTCGGATCGACAGAAATCTGTTCTGAGACCAAAGAAGAATATTTGCTCGCCAGCTTGCACAAGGGGTGAGAGCGTAATCCTCCTTGTTGATACAGATATGACACAACCGCTATGTTGTCTGATCTGAGTAGAACATGACGGCCGATCAGCAGATTCAAGAAATACTGGAGAGCTAGAAAAACCGCCAGTATTTCCAACCTGTTTATATGCCAACTGCGTTGTGTCGCCGTCCATACTGAGCGCCCTTAACAAAAAGCGCCCCAACTGGTCAAAGACGCGTCCGTCATGACAGTCTCTCAGGAAGCACAAATCCCCAGCCGAACTCCAGCTAGAAGGAATTCGGTTGACATCCATTGTCTTATTGACATAACACACCTCCGTGTCACCGAAATCATCTGATGCGGAAGACAACGGGGTGAAATGTTCCGGCTTGTCGTCCACCACTGAAAAGGGTGCATATGAAGTAAGCCCAGATGAATTACAAGGGATGCCGCTGCCATTAGACCTAAAAGTCTGAGGCACAAACTCACCATCAATGTGCGACCCAATTAAAGTGACGTACATAACACGAGAGACTGAGCGTGCGGGAGAGATAGTCTTGCTGTCATTGCGCGAGAGTCCAAGTTTATTCCAGAAGGTTATCCGCTGAGAGGGAATTAAAACACTCTTCTAGAAATTTGTGCATAAGCCCAGGCTGTTTAGATGATTCAGCACAAGATCCTGATGGGAATGTGCTTGAGTCTGCGATTGTGCTTAACACCAGCCAATCGTCCAGTCAGTTCAATACACAAACGCCCTGGAGCTGCAACAGGGCCAGAACTGCGTCCATGCGTTTCGAAAATACTTGATGAGCCAAGTCTAAGCCGAAAGAAGAACTGAATGATGTATCCGTGACGAATTGTGCGTAACACCCATGGTGAAAATGCCAGGCAAGCGCTACCCTGCGGCCCATAAAATGTAGTGGTTTCCAAGCGTTCCCACATGCATTAACATCAGAGCACGGAAAGCTCACAGCGTCCGTAAGCAAGGAAAGCGCATGTGTAAAAGTCACTTCGTTACGTTGTGTCTAATCCTGAAGCGTATCCGCGGCAGAATTAAATCCAACAAAATGAACATCAGGCCACGCCTCTAGCGTGATTACAGCAGCCGTGTGAGCCGTCATAAACAGGCTATTTTATTCAGCCTCTTGTGCCGTCCCTCAAACTCTGAAGCCTGGATTGTGCAGAGTGTCTGAGGGGGCGCTCAAATGATAGCTCAATCCAATGACACTCGAGGTGCCTTTGCTTCGAGACAGTAAATGTTAGAGCGTGGGGATTGAGGACGAGAGGCTTTCTCATTAAGAACCGCCATAAAGTGAAGTAAATTTGCAGAGATTAGACACGGCTCGACACGCCTTCGACGAGACTTTAGGCCGTGGCCAAGTTCGGCGCGATCCGTTCGGTTAGAGAGTTAGTTCACCTGCGGCATCGCTGTAACAGCAGTCCGCCATGTCAGCAATGGTGGCGAAACCCGCGGCGTTCATGACGTGGCTGCTTCCAGGACCTCGAAACCTCTTGGTGGAGGTCCGTGAAAAAGGTAGCGGCTCACGGGGGAGGGAGGGTGGGGGGATCGGTAGTTTATCCACCATGCGCGTAACCACATTAAATAGCTCACTGAGGAAGGGGAGGTCCGTTTCTCCTGTCCGCTCGGAGGGAGCCAGCCAGAGCCTACTCTGAGTTAGAAGCGACAGTTGGACAAACATAGTTTGAAAAAGCAAATCTGCTGATTAACACGCTCGAGTGGTGGAGAGCGACCAAGTGGAAAAACTCCAGTGCATCACTGTATTCATAGTCAAGTGGCACATATCGCCCCTAACCAACACCTCGTGCGGGGCCTCAGCGACCGCAGAAGCGAAATGGTGGGGTTAGACACGAAGCGACTTAAAGAAATACACTCCAGAGCACGGATTCTTTTCTTTTTTTTTACTGTAACCGTAGGCTATCACGGAGAGAACATGTAGAGAGCCTGCTAACGAACCTCTCATGAGTGCCTCCTCGTGATAAACCCATTATACGGCTCTTACCTTTCGTTGACTCATTGCGTCCGCGAAGAGGAGTTAAACACTGCTCGAAGAAAAAATGGTGAGAACGCGAGATGATTTCCTTAGGGCACAGATGATTCGCTTTCTGGAAGGAATGAAATCTGAGCGAAATAGCGCGGCACTCAGGTATACAATGCGTACGCATGCGTAGGGCGGTGCCAAGTGCTATTTGGCCAATAAGATTGGCGGGATGGTATAGGGCTTCAGACATTCGTCACACCCAGGGGTGTTCCCATAGCCGGTGATGTCACCGCAGCATCGAAGTGAAAAACTGCTCTGGCTCCACCTCTCCTGGCAGGATTGTCCTCTCATTAGTGCTCCTCTCGCACCGTTTCCATGCGACAGAGCGCTAATCGGAAACACCAGGTGGTGGAGGGAGGCGGAGCATCCACGCACTTCGGAGGGCCCTTCGTGTACTTCGGAGACCGGTCTTCGAAGTCCGTGGCCTTCAAAGTGCGTACACTCAACTTTGGGACACAGTTGTACGACTCCTGATGCAGGGGTCCTATGAGGAAGAGCCTGTAGCTGCCTATAGCAAAAACCACAGTGATCATATACCATCGTCTATGACTGAGCTGGTGATGTTTCTGGACTGAAAAATTGGACTGCATAACTACCACATAAAGGCAATGAAGAGACAAAAAACAATCACCTCCTTTCTTCATTGTAGTTTTTATACATTTTAAGGGGGTGGGATACACAGAGGTGGAGTCAACCTAAACAAAGCATGCAAATGCAATACAGGGGTCAGCATGATACTGGCCTTTTTCCCATCTTTGATCTTGTCAGCATAACAGTGTCATTTAAATACAGAGGTGCCTGACAGTATCACTGATATCTTAACATTATCATAGAGACAAAAGGCACAGCTGTACCTTGAGCTTAAAAAGCCACATGGCAAGGAAGATCACAAAGACAAAAAGGACATTATCTCAGACACCTGATTTTCCTGATTTACCTCAAAATGTATATCAAAACGTTTTCAGTTCATATGCTATTACATTGGAACCTAGTTTTAACATTTTATACATTTTTAATCCCACAAAGGCTTTTTCACTTAGCAAACACAGCAAAATGTGGAGACCGTGACTATTTTTCTTGGACTTGCAATACTAAATTAGGCATAACATTATCATCTAACCCCATACACTTTATTGCACTCAAGTTGACTGAGGTATATTTACTGGCGTGAAAGCCACTATAAAAATAATTATAATGTATAATATAATTATAATAATTATTATATAAGTAAATTTGTGCAGTGCAAGGTTTATGCAAACAACAAATAAAGGCATACATAGCCTTTTTGTCATCCTCTTATAGCTGTCACACATCATTTGAAAGACTATAAATTGCTTGTAATTAACACTTAAATAGTTTTTTAGTTATTCTTTGACATTTGAAATAATGACCAACTTTAGTAGTTTTAGCCGGAATTCTCAAGAATATGTTGTATTTCATATTGTTGTAAAATTCTAGTGGGGTGTAGAGGGTTAACTGAAATTATAAGATTTAAAATGTTCACATTGTCTTCCTGGCCTGCAGGCTATTCCTGATGACAGTAAGGCAGGCCCTAGTCAGTCAAGTGAGGATCTGCCGGAGGGCAGCCACAGTAGAAAAAGACAGCATGAAAAAGGAGAGACAGTAGGATTACAGACAGAAGAAGCAGGGACAGAACAAGGAGGGACAGGAGGCAACACAGAGGGAGAGGATGTTGACATGATAATGACATATACAAAGCCAAATCAACCTGACCCTAAAGTTTTGCAAAAACAAGTGATGAAAGACCGGACACTGACATTCCAAAAATCATGGTATGAGGAGTATCCCTGGCTGCACGTTATTATAGGTACTGATGGTGTTCTGTGTTTTCACTGCTCTAAATACTTTAAGACAGGGAAACCAGCACAAGCCAAGAGTATAGACCCAGTTTTTGTCAGTACTGGATTTAAAAACTGGAAAAAAGCACTTGAAAAATGTTCCATGCATGAGAAATCAGAGGGTCACAAAGTTGCAGTCACAACTGCTGCATATACTGCAGTTGAGCAGTGCAGAACACAGTAGGCAGAAAACAGAGCTAACCTCTTAAAAATAACAGGGGGTGAGATATTTCTGGCGAGGCAGGGATTGGCCTTTAGAGTTCAAGTTCAAGTTCAAGTTCAATACCTTTATTTGTCCCCCAGTGGGGCAATTAGTTTTACAGCATAGGAGCACACAAACTTACAAACACAAATACACATAGTATAATAAAAAATAAAATAAATATAATACACATTCTGATCAAATAAAAAATAATGTGTAAGCTACCTTACCCTCCTAGCATTTAGAAGAGAGACAGCAGACGGAACAAAGGAGTGTTTAAATCTGTTTGTTTTGGCAAATGGGAGTCTGAGCAATGAACTCTTAAGTAAAAACTTAGAGGGCATGAACATCATCAAGGTAACCTTGAGCAACTTTTAAAATACAAAGCTGAAGATGATCAATCATTTACTAGGTGGTTATCTGCAAAGAGGGGGTGCACACATCTTGGGATAGTCAAAATGAGCGTATAAATTTGATGAGTTCATCAATTATAAGGACAATTGCAGCTGAGATCCGGTCCCTACCAGTGTTGCAGTATTTGATTATTATGGATGGGACAAGGGATATCTCTGGTGTTGAGCAGGAGGCGCTGTGCCTACATTACAGTATGTTGACACTGATTTGCTGGAAGACTTTATGGGGTTGTATGAAACAACTTCTACAACAGGTGAAAACCTTGCCAGCATCATTTTGGACATTCTATTGAGACTAAATTTGCCAATATCTGGCCTCAGAGGTCAGGCATATGATGGGGCTTCAAATATGGCTGGAAAGTACTCAGGTGCCCAGGCTGTTATTCAGCGAGCACAGCCACTAGCACCATATATACATTGTGGAGCACACTGTGTTAATTTAGTTACACAACAGACTTGCTCAGCCTCCAGTGTCGTGTGAAATGCACTTGACTGGATACATGAGCTTGGCACATTTTTTGGGCACGCTGGTAAGCTGAAAGACAAGTTTAAAAAGCCATTATTGCAGCTGAAGGGGAAGGGCCAGCCCTGTCTATCAGGCCTTTATGTTCCACTAGGTGGACTGTATGCTCACCTGCTATCCGTGCTGTTCTCAGCCAATATGGGATGGTACAGAGGACTTACTGTATGTGTTCGACTGCAACAGGGTAATGTTGTACTCGGACTTCTGTTTGATTTAGATGTGATCAGAGAACTAGAGGTTCTAAACGCCTCTCTCCAGAAAAACACTCAGACAGTGGAGGGCATGCTCTCTGCAGTCTCTTTAGTCCAAGACAGCTTGAAATCCAAAAGAAACACTGAACACTTTGAGACAATCTTTAAGGAGGCAGGAGACAGGTGTGACAATCTGTCTCTAGGCCCCCTAAGAGATATTCAAGATAGGCTCCTGCATACACACCTGGATCAGCTGTGGATTTTTACAGAGTAGAGTTCTACCGTGTCCTTGACACAGTAGAAATGCACAAATTACTGAGAGGTTTATGCAACCAGGCATTCAAAATTGAAAAGAACTGGAAAACTCTCTCCTGACTCCTATTTCAAATGATGCAGCAGTTCGAAAATATCCTGAACTGAATGAGGAAGACTTGAAAATCCAATTAGCCATTGTAGAACATAGTAGTATTCTGTAGCTTTAAATCTGAGCAGATTATGATCCTCCAGCTTGCTTATACGCATGCGCTAGTTGGTGCTACGTTGTTGAAGTTTGTATACTGCGTATTGAACTCCTGCATGTCTCATAGTAAAGTTACTGTTGTCAAAAGGACCTTTGCCTTGCCACTCATCATTCAGCATGGTGTCAGAAGTGGTCTGCACAGAATCGTAAGAGCAGCGAGAAAATGAACTATTCCAACGAGCATCCACACAGTAAGCCATCGTTATTCATCGCACAATAAATCATGGCTGAAGGGTTCCGAAGACCTGATCCTCTTGTATTTGATGGCAATATCGCCGAAAATTGGCGTGTGTTTGAGCAGGAATTCGATATATTCATTGCTGCTGCACACTCTGAGAAAGAGCCTCGCACGAAAGCATTCATACTGCTTAATCTGGCCGGCTCGGAAGCCATAGAGCGCGAGCGAACATTCGTCTATGCACCCGCAGCATATACAGACGAGGGAGAAAACCGACGAATAATTACTCCGGCTGAATCACGCGAGGACCCGGAATGTCTAAAACGTAAGTTTCGCGAACTTTGCAGTCCACAAACAAACATAACGATGGAAAGACACAAATTTAATACAAGAAACCAAAAGCCAGGAGAAACAGTAGAGGCATATGTAAGCAACCTGAGAAACAAGGCACAGAGTTGCAGGTTTGGAGATTTACAGGAAGAATTGATAAGAGATCGACTCGTGTGTGGGATACTCAACGATGGAATGAGAAAACTCCTGTTGCGTGACAATGAGCTAACATTGACAAAAGCCATTGAAATATGTCAAATACATGAACTCACTGACCAGCACACTAAAACACTAGCTGGACCAAAGCACAACTTGACAAATGTGGATAGTGTTCAACAAACGGTAAAAAGAAAACCGTTTCGTACTCCCAAACACAGATTAGACAAGTTTACCCCGCAACAAATTCACAATTGCAGCTATTGTGGAAGCAACCATGAGGCAAAACGGGAGAAATGTCCTGCATATGGCCAGCAATGTCACAGGTGCAACAAATGGAACCACTACCAAAAATGCTGCAAATCAGTGAAAATTCAGCGCACACGAAATCTAAAAAAGACTGTAAATCAAATTGATGTTACCAAAGCTTCAAATAGTAGCGAAGACTCATTCTTTATAGATGGAGTTGCGGTAAATCATCAAAAGGTGGCCGGAATTGATTCAAAACAGTTAAAGAAAACTGCAATATCTTGCACAGTGCAAACCAATGGAAAGCCTCTCGAACTAAAGATCGACACAGGAGCCTCATGTAACATCATGTCTTTGCAGACATTCGCACAGGTAAAGCAAGATGAAAACCTTCAGGTGTCACGCCATGTGAAGCTTGTTGCGTATGGTGGAGAGGAGATCCAAACTGCTGGATCAACCGTGTTATCTTGCAATCTGAGTGACCAGGCCTACTCTCTACAGTTTTATGTAGTGCAAAAAAATGTACAGCCATTGCTCGGACTGTCTGACTGTCTTCGGATGGGCCTCATTTCTCTCAATAATGCAGTCCACCAAGTCAGCGTAAAAGAAAACTCAAGTTTTGTCCAGCAGCTTAACACAGAATATGCAGATCTTTTCCGAGATGAAATAGGAAAGCTTCCCGTAACGTGCTGCATGAAACTGGACAAGGAAGCCCAACCTGTTGTCCGTCCAGCACGCAGAATTCCTGCGGCAATGCAACACAAGGTAAATGCAGAGTTGGAAAGAATGGTCGCTATGGGAGTAATCACTCCTGTGTCTGAGCCAACTGATTGGGTGTCATCTATGGTGGCGACTCACAAGAAAAACTCAGATGAAATAAGACTGTGCATTGACCCTAGGGACCTAAACAAGTTCCTAAAACGTCCGCATCACCCCATGCGCACAGTGGAAGAAGTGGCAGCGCAGATGCCAAACTCCACAGTATTCTCTGTGCTCCATGCAAAAAGCTCCTTTTGGCAGATTGCGCTGGATCACAAGTCCTCCCTCCTGACTACGTTCAGTATGCCATTTGGAAGATTCCGATTTCTTAGGATGCCCTTTGGCATTAATTCGGCCAGCGAGGTCTTTCAGCACGCTATGGAGCAGATCTTTGCTGGCTACCCGTGCGCAGTCATAGTCGATGACATCATTGTGGGAGGTAATGGCGAGCAGGAACACGATGCAAACCTAAGAAAAATTTTGGACGGTGGTCGTGAAGTGAACTTGAGGCTGAACCCTCAAAAGTGCAAATTCCGCCTTAGTGAGGTGAGCTATGTCGGTCATATTTTCACAAGCAAGGGACTACAACCTGACTCAGCAAAAACAAAAGCAATCACAGAAATGCCGGCACCAGACAACGTTACTGCGCTGCAGCGCTTCCTAGGTATGATCAACTACTTAGGAAAATTCATACCGAACCTTAGTGAGCTGTCTGCCCCTCTGCGCGAGCTGACCTGTAAAAACACAGAGTGGTGCTGGTTTAAACAGCATCAGGACGCTTTTGAAGTTCTGAAGCACAGGATTTCTAGTCCACCTACTTTAAAATATTATGACGTCCTTAAACCCGTCACACTCACCTGTGATGCCTCCCAGTTCGGACTCGGAGCTGCGTGTCTTCAAGAAGGTGCTCCTGTTGCGTACGCTTCACGTACTCTGACACAAACAGAAGTGCGTTACGCGCAAATAGAAAAATAACTTCTGGCTGTTGTATTTGCGTGCACCAAATTCAATGACTACATATATGGTAAACAAATTCACATCGAAACTGACCATCAGCCATTGGTTACCATCCTTAACAAGCCTATCTACACAGCTCCAGCAAGGCTGCAACGCATGATGCTAAGATTGCAGAAATACAACTTCACAATCACATACAAGAAAGGAAAACATATGTTCCTTGCCGACACATTGTCACGTTCCCCCAGAGACTCACCAGACGAACACACAGATGACGGAGCTGACTTCGAAGTTATGTCAGTTCAACACATCTCATCTTCCAGATTGAAGGAGTTGCAAATTCATACTGCACAGGATCCAGTCCTTCAACGTCTCTGCAGTATTATCAAGTCAGGGTGGCCCTGTAGCCAATCAAAGCTGCCAGTGGAAATTCGTGAGTATTTTCCCTTCAGGGACGAGCTCACAGTCGATGAAGATATACTCATGAAGGGACAGAGAACGGTTATTCCAGAATCACTACGCAGTGAGTATATCACCATTATTCACAGAGGTCATCCAGGCCTTGATGCGACCAAACGCAGGGCACGGGGCATTGTATTCTGGCCTTCTTTAACTAAAGACATTGAAAAGGAGGTACTATTGTGCTCTGTCTGTAACAGTATGAAACCCCATCAACAAAAAGAGCCTCTACACTTACATCACATCCCAGATCTTCCATGGTCAAGTGTGGCTACGGATATCTTTGAGTGGAATGGTCAACACTACCTTGTACTAGTTGACTCATATTCGGGATGGTTTGAAATCGATCTGCTTCGTGACCTGTCCTCCAGTACAGTAATCACAAAACTCAAAAGGCACTTTTCTGTTCATGGGAGTCCGCACAAAGTCTTTTCAGACAACGGTACCCAGTTTACAAGCCAACAGTTCAAAGAATTTGCTGCTGCTTGGGATTTTACACATACCACTAGTAGCCCTGAATATCCACAAGCTAACGGGCTAGCCGAGAGAGCGGTGCGGAGTGCAAAACATCTAATGGAGAAATCCAAGAGGGACGGTTCTGATGTTTTTCAAAACTTGCTCAACCTCAGAAATGTTCCACGTGACCAGACACTGGGTTCACCAGCAGAGAGATTAATGTCGAGACAGACGCGCACATCTCTACCAATCAGCAAGTCCATTCTGGTGCCAGCCTCAAAGAATAACGTTGCTGTCAAGAATCAGATCTCAAAAAAGAGACATTGTCAAAAGGCATACTATGACAAGTCTCGCAGAACTCTCCGACCACTCTTACAAGGAGAGGTGGTGAGACTTGCAACGTCAAAAGGCCATGACCGAATCGGACTCGTCAAACAGCTCTGCGATGAACCAAGATCATATCTTGTGGAGGTTGAAGGAAGAGAATACAGACGAAATCGAAAACATATCCTTCCTGTCGCAGAGCCACCACCACGAAAGTTAGACCACAGTGAAATGTCGCTTCCCTTTGTTCAGACCCCCTCTGCTGAATCTAAGCACAAATTCTTCACTCCAAATGAGGTCAAAGAACAATGCACCCCACAAGGAACCGAAAAGAAAACCCTGAATGAACATTCAACAAAAGTTCTTTCTACAGCTCCATATGTGACCAGAGCAGGTCGCATTTGCAAACCAAACCCAAAGTACCTGGAATGAAAAAACAAGAATTTGAAAAAAAAAAAGAAAGACAGAAAAGGAAGTTCTGTAATTCAGTAACAAAATGTTCAATTTATAAATGTTAACATTATAACTGATGTTACAATGTGAGTTAACAAATGTTGTGTTAATTGCCTTTTTACTCTCAGCTCAAGTAATCTGTTTAAGTCGTTTCCTATGAAAAAAAAAAACCTTTGAGTTAACTTTAATATAAGAAACTGTTCATTAAGGAATAACTGTCAAAGTTAAAGAAGGAGGATGTAGAACATAGTAGTGTTCTGTAGCTTTAAATCTGAGCAGACTATGATCCTCCAGCTTGCTTATACGCATGCGCTAGTTGGTGCTACGTTGTTGAAGTTTGTATACTGCCTATTGAACTCCTGCATGTCTCATAGTAAAGTTACTGTTGTCAAAAGGACCTTTGCCTTGCCACTCATCATTCAGCAGCCATGTTTAAAAACAAATACACACAAATACAGCACAACTGCAGATGCTGTGCATGCTTTGAAAGAAATGCCCCCTGAAGTCCGTGGCCTATTTGATCAGGTAGAGACTTTAGTAAGATTGTTGATGGTGGTGCTCATATCATCTGCTAAGGCAGAGCAGAGTTTAGTGGGTTACGCACATTGAAAAATGGTTGCGATCAACCATGTGTGCCATATTCACCAAGAGAGGCTTGACAGACTCGACAGATAAGAAATTGCCCAGCAGTATGTTCAGGGTAATGAAAGGAGGAGAGATGTTTTTGGGTCCTTCAATGAGTAAATTTATTTGGCTGCACTAGATGGAATTTCTAATACTCTGTATATTTATTTTTATTTATGTTTATTATATTACTTTTTTGTATTTTTTGTACATAGGTTCTTTGCTTTTTTGTTCATAATGATAGAATTTATATGCTGAGATAAGCAAATGTTTAAATAAAACATATTTTGCAGAAGGCATTAAGTTTTGGTAGGTGATTGGTATACTAGACACATAACAGTTTGATCATGCATTGCTAGTGTTGATCAGGTAGGCCTTTGTTTACCTTTGTCCATTGTTGTTTATCCATGGCTTTTTAGTGCAAACCATTAGCCCAAACTACTTGATCACCAGTTAAAGCCCAAATTAGGCAAAATAACTTATTGAGTTGAAATCAATTGCTGACAGCTTGGTCCCCCCCAATTAAAAAATCCCATCTGCGCCCCTGCATCTGGAGCCGAGGACTCATTACCCCATTCACAAGAGTGGAGACAGATTGGACCCTAATAATTTCAGAGGCATTTGTGTGAGCAGTAATCTAGTTATTTAGCAGTATTTTAAACAATAGAATGGTAAATTTCCTTAGCGAGCACAATGTCCTGAGCCCGAGTCAGATTGGCTTCCTTCCAAATCACAGAAGGACTGACCACATTTACACCCTACACACCCTAATCATGTCACAGTGTCTGGTTTGTGTTCCCTGGGTAACCACTAGATGTCCTCCTTCCCCACGGTGTCTGTCACTTCATGAACCACATTCCCCACGATTACCATGTCATTAGCATGATTAGCAAGGTATCTAGCATGATTAGCATGTGACTAGCATGTTTCTAACATGATTAGCATGTTGCTATCATGTCGCTAACATAATTAGCAAGTGACTAGCCATGTCGCTAGCATGATTAGCAAGTTAGTAGCATGTCGCTAGCATGATTTGAGCATTATTAACATGTTGCTAGCATGTTTCTAGCATGAATAGCATGCGACTAGTATATTTCTAGCATGATTAGCATGTTGCTAGCATGATTTAAGCATGATTAGCAATTTGTTAACATGTTTCTAACATGATTAGCATGCGACTAGCATGTTGCTAACATGATTAACATATTGCTAGCATGTTACTAGTGTAACAGAAATGAGTCGAACCAGACAAATTAAAGAGTCTAAAAGCTGTGTGCATTGAAACACGAGAGCTGAATTCCTCAGGAAGTCGTAACTCAGTTCGAGTGCCACAAGAACCAAACAAGATGACCAACCAACTTGTTCACACAACAGCTTTGAACATTAACACCACTAGAGCAATTATTTACAATTTCAATTCGAAGAAGAGATTGTCAAATTTGTTGTTCATAATGGAAATGCAACGCTGGACATCACATGAAAACCCATGAGAGTACTGCACATGAGAGCCCCCCCCCCCACCTAGCAGAACCAGACTGAAATTCCTAAGGTGGGGGAAGGGCTTTAAACCTCTATCTTTACAGAAAAGTCCTTTGCCAGAGAATGCCAAAGAAACTTCTTTTGTACATGTATATGGACCAGAGTGAACTCAAAAAGATAAATGAATCAGTCCATCGCATCACTCCATATTCATTTATGTGTAACCCACACATTTGACTATCATGTTATAATCACTTATTGTGTATGTTTTTTTTTTTATAACTATGGTATAACTATAGGATACATAGTCATGTCTAGTATTGATATAATCAAATTTTCTTGCTTGATATTGTCCTGACAATCATTTATTTGTAAAATATATCATAATCTGGTAATAGGAATCATGTCCGAAAATTAGACCCTGCAAATTCGGACCACATTCTTGGTAAGATAAACAAATGATTTACGATACCCCCGAGCCAAGACAATATCTGATTGGTCAAGACAATATTTGAGGCGTGGCCAACAGGCCTCTTTAAATACTTTGGACACCATGAAATCTTGTTTTTTAGTTCCAGCCTTGTTTGTGCTATCAGTCATGCCTTGCTTTTAGTCTGCTTTTTAGTCAGCTTTTTAGTCTGCTATTAGCCATGTCTGTTTCTAGTCTCTAGCTATGCTTCTGCTAGCTTTTAGCTTCTAGCCATGCTGTTTAACCATCACTGTTCTGTGAGCGCGGTTCCAGCGTGCTTCAGCCTGCACACGCCTGCTGCTACTTAGTCACAATGAGAAGGAACACAACCTAGTCTCGTCAAACTTTATTTCTTTTCTTTTCCGTTTGAGAGTTTCGTTTTCTGAGTTAAGTTTTGTAACGTCGACCTCGTCTGCGCGTTTCAACTCCAACCAGCCACACAACTCTGCACCTTCAGCCAACGCCCAACAACCACGGGCTTCCCAAGACGTCACTTCAGCGACTGAACTTCCAGCCAATCAACGACCTCGGGATAGCCCTTCCACCGAGGCTCCTTCTTACACAGGAGACGCAACATTACCTCCAGACTGTGACCTTTGCTGGTGTATCTAATATAATTTTAACCTCACTGAGGAACTCAATGCGAAGGCTAATTACGTGATTGATGGTTGTTCATGTCTATGCAATTTAACGTATTGCTGTGAACTTGGGATTCCATATTTCCATTCTCTTAAACTCATCTTTCCCTAACTTTTGATCTTCCTGCAACTTGTGTGAATGTGTGTGTGCGTGCGTTTATGTGTTAGATTAGTTTATATGTCTTAGATTTATCTATTAAAGCCTTATTCATATAGAAAACAGAAGTATCTTGTGTTTTGTGCTTACAAGTTAATGTCTTAAACTGCCGATCTTGTTACTGTGCTAATTGATAGTGTTTCATTATAGTTTGGATATTAGTATCCAGCGCAGATTTGATGTTAAAGGGCTCGTTCACTGACCAGCCGTGAAACAGTGATTCTGTTCAAATTCCCTTTAAAATCTTAAATGATTCCCTTTGAGCTAAATAGACCTGTTTCCTTTAGATTTATAATGGTGGAGATAATGCGGGCAGTTTAATCTAAATTGTGAGCATAAACCAAGTTATTTAATCTTTTATTTTGCTGCGGATGAAAGCTGAGAAGCTAGCGAGACGAGAGTATGTGTGTGTGTTTGTGTGACGTAAGCAGCGCGCGCCCCCTCGAATGAAACAGCTAGAGCAGCTAGAACTCAAGTCCGTCTCTCCGTTGTTAACAGCAGTAAGTGAACTTAAAAGTAAACATCTGAGATCGTACAATAAGGTAGAAATTGAGCGTGTTCCTCATTTTTATAATGCCTTGTTTATAGCTGAGTTAATTTCACTGCGTGTTCCAGTGTCTCTTAAAAGCTATCTCAGTCACTGTTTGCTGAACGGAGCTAAACTGTTAGTGTTTCAAAAGGCATATAAATCGGTGAATAAAGAATAGTTTTGAGCGTGTTCCTCAATCTATTTATCAGAGCCTCCGTATTCATATTTCCTATTGTTTGATTGCCAGTGCGTGTTCCACTGCCGAATCAAATTTGATATTTGACTTCCCTAAGTTAACGTTAAACATTAGAGAATAATGTTTGCCCGTTTGTGTCTGTTCACAAAGTGAATGCAATCTCGCGTAACACTGCGTGTGCCCGAGAGTTATTTGAATGGGAGTGTTTTAAAAGCTTGATCAAGTAAATTTTAACTGTGTACCAACAGCGAAGGAAACCTTTTTGTGTTTGTGTCCAGAGAAACTGGCACGGAGATTCAGATCTGCAGAAGGTCGCTATCGCTGTGTCCCCTTAACTACAGCAGGAAGCTGCTATTTGAATTAAGATAAATTTAACTCTATACGAACTGAGAGTTTAAGTGCCACATCGCAAAACCAACTGAAGGCGGTGTTGTTATTTGTACAGTGTTGAAATGAGCCGACATTTCATGTAACATGCTTAACTGTATTTGCAACAATGCAATGATTCATGTGCTAAGTGTGTTTTGGTTGCCATAGTGACGACCGTGACCCGGATGCCTTAACGTACTTCCGGAGCAACTCTGAACTGTGCACGCGCAGCGCGTCGACTCTAGTGTAAACCAACTCCACGGTGTTGCTAAGCTAACGAAACCATTGCATTTACATTGAAGTCTATGCTAAAGCCACTAGCCTCAAAGGTTAGCCGTTAGTATTACAATCTAGTGGATGAATAGAGTGTGTTTTGAGCAACGCTGACGTGATTTAACCATCTTTAAACATCTTAACTTTTTATTGCTCTATTTTCTCATTAAACCACTTATTTTCATTTTACTAGAAAGGGAAATGCTAACTCACAATTATTAATAGTGACAAATTGAAATTTAGTTGAAACATTAAATTTATTTTGAAGCATTTAAAATTTCCCTCTCAGATCATTTCACATGATCTTTTATTTCTAGTATTCTCTTTTTGGCCTAATTATTTTAGGAATGAATAAGCCTTGAACTTTGGAAGTTTAAGTAAACTTATTTTTCCTAATTTATTTATTACCCATCTGAATATATGCTATTCAGACCTTTACTTATTTGAATGCGTTTTACCCCTCTTCCTGTTTTGGTTATACACTTAACCACTATTGTTTTACTTATTGATTTCCTCTTTTTAATTTCATTTTTGCATATTTTGCCCATTTATTAATTTTTTTAATTTTACTTTTTCTTACCATTTCTTTACTTTGTGTATCCTAGCCTGGGAACAACAAACCTGAGCCCTAAAAGGAGACATTGTTATCCCTCACTACGAGTTCAAATAAATTAGAAAGACAACTCTCTTTCACTTAAAGTTTATTTTGTTTGATTAGTTGTGCAGCAACTAACACAACGCTCTCCTTGTAGTTGAGATAACCGCTACTGAGACTTACCATCTCCGTCCTCTCTCTCCTTTACTTTCCTCTTCTCTTTTTACATTTGTAGGCCATGTAAGAACCATCAATCAATTCTAAGTGAATTAAATACACAATCGTGCCAAAGACGACGAATCATCCTTATGAATTTTGATTGTAATCATCCTCTCCTTTGTTCTTCCTAACCTCCCTACATTTGGAAACGCAATCCAAGTTTTAGCATCTCATCCAACGTTGAGATCAATTTAATAGAGATACGTGTTGAACAACTGTCGCCTTCGCAGCCTCCCTGGTGAGCGGTCCAATTGAAAGGTGTATGGTGTCAATCCTGTCAGACTAAGCAAAGAGATATCAAAATTATTATTGTATTCTTTTGTCCAAAGCAAGAAATATAATAATATTGTTTATGTTTTGATAACATTTAATTGGGAAAAAAATAATTTTCCTCATTTGAAAAACAGAAATTTTTGCTTGTCGTTTGAACTTGTTTTTCACCTCTGTCTCTCTTTTCCTCTTCCTCATTAGAGTGACAAAGTCTTTGCATCTCTAGTCTACTTAGACCCCCTTGAGACCAACACAGTCATCACCACATTTCACTAGTGGTTCACAATCACTGATACAACACTTAGTTGTCCCACCACACATAGGCTTTTACTCCACACAGATCTGTGTCAGTCTCTCTTCTCCCTAGCGTGCCAACATGCTGCAGACTGCAGACCCCATTGCCCATGGGGAAGATATGAACATTTGGCTGAGAGGCATGACAGACAGCCTCACTCCAAAGACATTTGAACTGTTATTATTTTTAATAATAATCCTAATCCTGAGAAGATTCAAGCCAGAACAACAACTACGAAGAGCTAGTCAAGATCACGAGCTCACTAAGCTATGCCTTCACAACCCAGCTGAAACTGAGCGACAAGCACATCACCCACCTTCAAGAGGAGCTGGCACGCGCTCAACATCGCATAGACAAGCTGGAAGTGAAAGTCCAAGATCAACTCAAAGCACCCAGCGAGAGGGAGCGGGAAACAACGGAACAAGTTATGAAGCTCCAAGCAGCCCTGGCAGCAGCTCAGCTCGACCAGCAACATGCAACGGCTGCTCAGAAAGACCTGGTAAACAGACTCCAGTATGCCGAACAGCTACTAGAGAAAGCCAAGATAGACATCAGAAACAAGAATTCTGAAAATAGTGCTCTGAAAGACCACCTTGAAAGGTACAGAACTGAAACGGACAATCTGACCCAACAACTAGACGATACCAACGATGAGCTCTACATGGTCAGAAAAGAACTCCAAAATGCTTACAAGCACAAACAAGAGCCAAGGAAAGAGAAACCTCTCTTAGCCTCATCACTGCTGAGCAGAGCAGAGTCCCACGTCCAAGAACTGGCATATGATGAAAGGAGCGAAAGGCCACAACCCAAAACCTCACCTGCCTTCGCTACACAACCCTTTCCTGCCAACGAAAGAAAACCTCCCGTCCAAGGCCTTGGAGCTGAACACGGGATGACCATCAAAGACCTCAACAAGCTGTCTAAAAACATCAGCAGGTTCAACCCGAACTCCACAGAGAGCCCCGACATCCAAGCTTACCTGCGAGATATCGAATTTCACCTGGAAGTGAGACCTCATGTGACTGACAGAGACTGGTTATACCTCCTTAGAGCCACGTCCAGTCCCGAGGTACGAAACCTCCTAGATCGACAGCCCAGTCAAACCAAGTCAAACTACCAGTGACTTCATGAGGTCCTGATTAAAGAGTTTACAGACCCAGAGTCTGAACATGGACTGTTAACTGCCTTGGAAACCAAACAAGGTCGTCAAGAGACTCCACAAGCTTACTACAACCGACTCCGACAAGCCTACTTTGGTGCACACAACAAGCCTGACCTTGAAGAGGATGTGAACTTCAAAAGCCTCTTTCTAAGAAATCTGCACCCTCGAGTCAGTCACCATCTAGGTGTCATGGCCTGTCCGAACTCCATGACCATTCAACAGTTGCGTGACCTAACACAGAAGGCCTATAACAAGCAGAAGTTGGCCTCAAAGAAAGGTAACAAAACATCCACACTCTTGAACTCTGTTAACAAAGACTCAAGCCTTGCACTGGACGACAC
Source organism: Carassius auratus (assembly GCF_003368295.1). Lineage (NCBI taxonomy): Eukaryota > Metazoa > Chordata > Actinopteri > Cypriniformes > Cyprinidae > Carassius > Carassius auratus. The sequence goes on from NW_020528759.1 coordinate 44,408, forward strand.
CCAGTGGCATCACAACACCAGAGTCCTCCATCAAGAGCACAGAGAACGTGACACCCATATCCACGACCGCTTTCAGCCCAACTGCTGGAAAAATCCATGGGACCAGCCACGCTTCTCAAGAAACCAAGAGGATAAGAACATCTGGAAACCTAACCAGATATCCAAAGGTAATCGCCTGGCTCATCCAAGAGCAACTCGTGTGGGTAAGCGACAAAAAACCCCACCTCAGCACCACTCAGACATCCACAGTGCTGAGTATGCACAAGAACATGACCGCTTACCATCAGAAGACACGGAACAAGTCATGGAACAACCAAGAGAGTTCCTTCAAGACAATTTACATGCAGGTGACCACAAAGTTGAGTCATGCTCGCTGTGACCAGCGACAGAACGGAAGGCCGATGATCACCTGGTGCACCACATCAAAGACGACAAGCACCTGTTCAACAACAACCCAGAATGAACAAGTCTTTCACGGCCAACTGTTGATGAAAAATCTGAGGTACTAAAGGACATCACCTCAGTCACTAACAAACTGTCAAATGAACTCCAACTCCAAGTACCACATTCCCTGTCTTTGCAACAGCAACCACCAGAGCACAGAAGGTCAGAAAGTCTGCTACAGCCAGAAGGCATCACAAGAAGAATGCAACATAGGAGACAAAGTTTTGCAACCCTGCTTCACACAGCCATGCCAAACTGCCTCTGATTGTCTGCCAAAGAACTTCCTGCCTTGCTGGACTGACCCTCATTAGACCATGGACACGCCCTCATCCAAGCCAAGGATGCAGATAGCCAGTCTTCAGTGACATGCTAGAAAAAGGGGGAGACCACACAGACTTGAACAGATCTGACCACACATGCACTACACCAGTAACACACACAACATTACCTACACCCAGAGGTAAACACATCTACTGATAACACATTCAACAAACATATTCTTCCCACAGGTAGAATATCCAACTTTAGTGTAACAAAGTTACACATACCCACCATGAAGAAACGTGCAGCCATCCTCACAATAGGTAGAACACCTGACACTAAGTTAAGGTTCATGACACACTAGCTGCACCTGACATCCTAGCTCAATAGTAGTTGTAACCCATGCTAGGAAAACCCACAGCAGCTTTGTTTTGTTTTGTTCTTCTTTTACCTATCCTTCTCCTTCCCCTCTTTCCTGAGTAGGTGAAACGCCTAGACACCCTGCAAGGGTCGAAGGTCTGATATTAGGATTGACTCGCAACACCTAATATCCGCCAGCCACTCTAAACTGAATGGAAGTCAGAGAGCTCCATGCATGATAGGTCAATTCATTGAATTGAAAATGAAATTACTAGAAAACTAACGGTAAATGTGTAAAGTAAGACAACCTAGAAGAACCAAACAAAGTTAACCACAAATTTGATTGATGAATCAAAATAAAAACAATTTCCAAGACGATCTAAACTATCCTCAATGTGCTAAACTGCATTGACTAATTGAACTTAACCACGTGTACCTAAATAACCTGATGCCTGCACCAGTACAGTAACTGTCATGGAGGTGTTGTCTTGCTGTTTGCTGTGTTTGTCTGCTTCTTCTGCCTTTGTTTCTCCAGCGATCGACGATGTCTTCACCTAAACACCTCGCCGATCGAAAGGGGGATATATGTAACAGAAATGAGTCGAACCAGACAAATTAAAGAGTCTAAAAGCTGTGTGCATTGAAACACGAGAGCTGAATTCCTCAGGAAGTCGTAACTCAGTTCGAGTGCCACAAGAACCAAACAAGATGACCAACCAACTTGTTCACACAACAGCTTTGAACATTAACACCACTAGATCAATTATTTACAATTTCAATTCGAAGAAGAGATTGTCAAATTTGTTGTTCATAATGGAAATGCAACGCTGGACATCACATGAAAACCCATGAGAGTACTGCACATGAGAGCCCCCCCCCCCCACCTAGCAGAACCAGACTGAAATTCCTAAGGTGGGGGAAGGGCTTTAAACCTCTATCTTCACAGAAAAGTCCTTTGCCAGAGAATGCCAAAGAAACTTATTTTGTACATGTATATGGACCAGAGTGAACTCAAAAAGACTCATAAATGAATCAGTCCATCGCATCACTCCATATTCATTTATGTGTAACCCACACATTTGACTATCATGTTATAATCACTTATTGTGTATGTTTTTTTTTAATAACTATGGTATAACTATAGGATACATAGTCATGTCTAGTATTGATATAATCGAATTTTCTTGCTTGATATTGTCCTGACAATCATTTATTTGTAAAATATATCATAATCTGGTAATAGGAATCATGTCCGAAAATTAGACCCTGCAAATTCGGACCACATGCTTGGTAAGATAAACAAATGATTTACGATACCCCCGAGCCAAGACAATATCTGATTGGTCAAGACAATATTTGAGGCGTGGCCAACAGGCCTCTTTAAATACTTTGGACACCATGAAATCTTGTTTTTTAGTTCCAGCCTTGTTTGTGCTATCAGTCATGCCTTGCTTTTAGTCTGCTTTTTAGTCAGCTTTTTAGTCTGCTATTAGCCATGTCTGTTTCTAGTCTCTAGCTATGCTTCTGCTAGCTTTTAGCTTCTAGCCATGCTGTTTAACCATCACTGTTCTGTGAGCGCGGTTCCAGCGTGCTTCAGCCTGCACACGCCTGCTGCTACTTAGTCACAATGAGAAGGAACACAACCTAGTCTCGTCAAACTTTATTTCTTTTCTTTTCCGTTTGAGAGTTTCGTGTTCTGAGTTAAGTTTTGTAACGTCGACCTTGTCTGCGCGTTTCAACTCCAACCAGCCACACAACTCTGCACCTTCAGCCAATGCCCAACAACCACGGGCTTCCCAAGACGTCACTTCAGCGACTGAACTTCCAGCCAATCAACGACCTCGGGATAGCCTCGGGAATGTCTTAAACTGCCGATCTTGTTACTGTGCTAATTGATAGTGTTTCACTATAGTTTGGATATTAGTATCCAGCGCAGATTTGATGTTAAACGGCTCGTTCACTGACCAGCCGTGAAACAGTGATTCTGTTCAAATTCCCTTTAAAATCTTAAATGATTCCCTTTGAGCTAAATAGACCTGTTTCCTTTACACTAGGATGTTTCTAGCATGATTAACATGTTGCTAGCATGTTTCTAGCATGATTAACATGTTGCTAGCATGTTTCTAGCATGATTAACATATTGCTAGCATGTTACTAGCATGTTTCTAGCATGATTAGCATGTTGCTAGCATGTTTCTAGCATGCGACTAGCATGTTTCTAGCATGATAAGCATGTTACTAGCATGTTTCTAGCATGATTAGCATGTTGCTAACATGTTGCTAGTTTGTTTCTAGCATGACTAGCATGCGACTAGCAAGTTGCAAGCATGATTAGCATGTTGCTAGCATTATTTTAGCATGATTAGCATGTTATTAGCATGTTTCTAGCATGACTAGCATGCGACTAGTATGTTGCTAGCATGATTTTAGTATGATTAGCATGTTTGCTAGCATGTTTCTAACATGATTAACATGCGACTAACATGTTGCAAGCATGTTCCTAGCATGATTAGCATGTTGCTAGCATGTTTCTAGCATGACTAGCATGCGACTAGCATGTTGCTAGCATGATTTTATCATGATTAGAATGTTGTTAGGATAGATAGATAGATAGATAGATAGATAGATAGATAGATAGATAGGAAATATAAGATAGATAGATAGATAGATAGAAACAGTCAGATCGATAGATAGATAGAAACAGTCAGATCGATAGATAGATAGATAGATAGATAGATAGATAGATAGATAGATAGATAGATAGATAGATAGATAGATAGAAACAGTCAGATCGATCGATAGATAGATAGATAGATAGATAGATAGATAGATAGAAACAGTCAGATCGATAAATAGATAGATAGAAACAGTCAGATCGATAGATAGATAGATAGATAGATAGATAGATAGATAGATAGATAGATAGATAGATAGATAGATACAAATAGTCAGATAGATAGATAGATAGATAGATAGATAGATAGATAGAAATAGTCAGATAGATAGATAGATAGATAGATTAGATGAGTTTGAATGAGTTTAAATTGATTAGCATCGAAGCTTGATTGAGTCTAATGGGATTTGGAGCTTGGGTCATCTGAACATCCTGTCAATGAAAGTCTATGGGATTTTTATGATTTTTAATATTCATTTTTATGAAAATCATAAGTCCTATCAGTTAGAAAATATATATCACACCCGGCGGGTATAGGCTGAAGAGCTGGGCTGAGTTTGGAGTCTGTAGAGTTAAAGCTCTAGGAGGAGTTAGAGTTGCAAAATTATGGGTCTGAAGAATAATAATAAGTTTAAATTGGATTTCAGTAAGTTGGCTTTCTCAAGCCAACTTAATAAAAGACATACCTGCACTTGGATCTCTCTCTGTGTTTTCCTGTGTCCCGATCGTGACAAATCAATAAACACGCCCACATGGAAAGAACCTATATGTTGATATATGCACATATATGAAACCTATAGGCAGTGTATATGTACATATATGCTGCATGTATGCACATATATAATATATATGCTGCATATATGTGCATATATGCTGCATACAGTATATGCGTATATATTGCATATATGCTGCATATATGCCATATATACTGCATGTATGCTGCATATATGCGTATATATGCTACATATAGGCAAAATTGAGGTGCATATATGTGCATATACAGGAAATATAGGTTTCCTGTATTGCTTCTTCATTTCCACATATAAGCCCTATACATACAAGATATGTCTTCAAGATATGGCAGGATCTGGTCATTTTGTAGCTCATATCCCATTTTTGACTGTCATACATGATGCCTAGCTCATATTTTCTATTATCAAGGCAAAAACTAAGAATTAACGAAAAAAATTATGCAAAAACTTATGTATGTGCGAACATGTGGTATCACATGTAATTGGCATGTTATGGAATTTAACTATGGCAATATATTAACATGATATACAGCGCCGGACAGTAACGGAGTACATTTACTTGAGTACAGTACTTAAGTACAATTTTGAGGGATCTGTACTTTACTCGAGTATCATTTTTGGGGAGTACTCATGACTTTACTCAACTTTCATTTGAGAGGCAAATATTGTACTCTTTACTCCGCTACATTTCTATCCATAACCGTAAGTACCCGTTACTTCTTCAGCCCCATCCACATGGAGACGGACCCCCGATCTATTTTTCCCTCACCTCAAGAAATATCCGCATCCACACGAAACCGATGTAGTATACATGCCAGGCCAGCATGTGGCGCTGTAATTCTGCCACAGAGATACACTTAAAACGGAGAAGAAGACATGGATTTGCGAGTGGTACACAAACAAACATGGAACGCCATATTTTCAGAATATTTACGGATTCGCCGTCCAGATGAAATGCAAAGGCGGCGTTTTCAAATATATCCACTCTGGGACCCGGTTTCAAAACATCGGTTTCACTCTTCCAAAACGGCAGATCCGTGTGGACGAAAAAATATGCAAAAAAACGTGTGCGCCAAAAAAGAAAAGGAAAAATCTCGGACACCCTATTGAACGTCATTGGATAGTGCAGGAAGGAAAAGGAAGAAAAGGAGGCGGCAGAGGAGGAGGATGATGAGGCGCGTCATGACAGACCTTCAAAGAATAATAAAGATAATTTGGTTTCTGTTCAGTTTTTTTTCTTATTTTTGTTTTTGTACTATTTGATTGTTCTTGTAAATACATAATGTACATTTATATATTTTGGACTTTTATTTATGTTGCCTAGCAGGTTTTTTGTCTTATTTTTGTTCTTGTACTATATTTTTTGTTTTGTACTATTTGATTGATCTTGAGTAAATAAATAATGTACATTTCTACATTTTGGACTTTTATTTATGTTGCCAAGCAGCTATGGATTTTAATTTTACTATTATAGGTGAACATATAGGTGCATATATACATGCATATATGTACCTATATAGGTATATGTATGCACACATATATGTGTACATATATGTGTAAATATATGTGTGCATATATGTACATATATGTACATATAATATAGGAAAACGGCCAATTTTATGTATGTCACATATATTTAAAACCTATATCAAAACCTATATTGAAACCTATATGTTTATATAGGTTTTTTCCATGTGGGTGTAAAACAGACCCAAAATGGAAAAATATTTGCATGTTTTGTCGATTTCAAAAAAGCATTTGATTCTATTTGGCACAACGGATTATATTATAAACTTAATACAAAGTGGTGTAAGGGGTAAAGTTTTTGACATTATAAAATCAATGTATTCGAACAACAAATGTGCAATCCGAATTGGCAACAAACATACAGAATTCTTCACCCAGAAAAGAGGAGTGCAGCAGGGCTGTAGTCTGAGTCCAACGCTGTTCAACATCTACATCAATGAGTTAGCGGTGCAGCTGGAACAGTCTACAGCCCCTGGACTCTCTCTACAAGACAAGAACATCAAGCTATTGCTGTACGCAGATGATCTGGTGCTGCTGTCCTCCACCCCACAGGGACTACAGCAGCAGCTGGACCTGCTGGACAACTACTGCCAGAACTGGGCCCTGGCAGTAAACCTCAACAAGACCAACATTATGGTCTTCCAGAAGAAGCCCAGATGTCAGGAACACAGACACCAGTTCAGTCTAGGCAGCACCGCTCTAGAACACATGATGCAGTACACTTACCTCGGTCTGACCCTCACTGCATCGGGGAGTTTCAGTTCGGCAGTGATGCCCTCAAAGATAAAGCTCGAAGAGCTCTATATGCAATCAGGAAAAATCAGATTATGAATATGAAGATTATCTTCAGAGTGTCAGAGACACAAAGCAGAGAGGGATCCTGATCAAGTACAGGCTCAGTCAGCACAGTCTAGCCATCGAGACGGCCAGACACCGAAAGAGCTGAGTGTGTGTGTGTGTGTGTGTGTGTGTGTGTGTGAGAGAGAGAGTGAGCACAGTCTAGCCATCGAGATGGGCAGACACAGAAAGAACTGAGTGTGTGTGTGTGTGTGTGTGTGTGTGAGAGAGAGGGAGAGAGAGAGTGAGCACAGTCTAGCCATCGAGACGGGCAGACACAGAAAGAACTGAGAGTGTGTGTGTGTGTGTGTATGTGAGAGAGAGAGAGGGAGAGAGGGAGGGAGTTTTCCTTGCTTCTCTTTTTATGCAGCCATTCAGGAAAACATGCAGATGAGTGAATAAATGATACAATTAGACAATTGTGAGGTATCCCAAGTGAACATTTGTGCCAATTTTAAGAACATGCCTCAAGGGGTTCCTGATCACTTTTATGAGAAAGAGGCATCAAATTAGGCCTCTGGTCAGGGCTTTTATTAGATACTTTCAAACTGTTGGATCTCTTAGAACATTTTGTGTTTATAGAAAGACTTTTATGGGTATTAAACATCTGTTGAATTTTTTTAGCAATTTGTGTGAAGGTAGTTTTTATTGCACAAAAATGCAATTAATTACTTAATTGGTAATGCAGCCCATGAATACATTTGGTTATCACATGTAATTTAATATCTAATTATCTATTTTAATTTCAAAACTCAGGATTGAGAGACTATGGCGAGACGTGTGGATGGCAATGACCAATGTGTTTTACCATGCTCTTCACACACTGGAAAATTAAGGCTATCTGGACCTCAGTAGCACCACACACATTGTTGCATGTCATTATGTGTTTTTGCCTCGTCTGCAAAACAATCTGGACAACTTTCGTGAGGGATGGGACAACCACTCAATCCGGACAGAGCACAACCTGATGCCAAACCAGCTGTGGGATGTTGGCCAAATGCAAAATCCCATTGCAGATCCAGACAATGCAGAGGTACTTTTCCATGGACATTTACATCAACACGGTGCAGTTTGTGGAATGACTTACTGAAATGGTTAATGCGTGGTGGCTGCCCAACATGTGAACCAACTGTAGAGAGACAGACTGATTCTGTTCTGTTTGTTTCTTTGTGTTAGACACACATTCACTCCACTCACACATACACTGCATACATTCTGAACTGACAGACACCTACAATTGTATAATTTACTTATTAAAATATCTAGTATTACTTTCAGACCTGTGTGGTTTCCCTCTTTTGTCATGTACTGTTGAGCCAGGTTATGACAAGAGTTAAAAATCTGTGAGAGCAGCAAATATAAATTTCCTTTGTCATGTACATCTTCTTTCTGGAAAATCTGTATAACCACAGGCCGGTGCAGACTTGGAGGTGGAAATAGTATTCACTTTCTTTAGACTACCTCAGTAAAAGTAGTATGACTAGACTGTGAAAACACTATATGACAAGAAAAAGTCCTGCATTGAAAACCTTACTTAAGTGAAAGTAGTAGTGACATTCACCTAAACTATGAACAGTAAAAAGTCAAAATGCAGTTTCATAAGCATGATGTTCCTGTATTAATGTTAAGCTGCATTAATGTGCATGTTGGATTTCAGTGCTGTAGCCTAGATGTTTAAGGTTTAGCTCATTTTATATGCTTCCATCTATAGACAGATGGTTACATACAGTATCTATCTGTATAGTGATATAGTGTGTACTGTAGGTAGTTGCCAGTATGTGATGAGCATGCGTGGGATAACAATGGGCATTAACACAGTGACAGCTGAGGGAAAAGACAGTTTGGCCTGTAACTACTAGCTGTAGTTTCTAGATTTCTGTAGATTTGTAAAACCTTTATTCCGTTAGTGAAAATACTGTAGAGGGGCATATATCCGATAAATCTGATCAAAAACCACTATGGGAAGAGCCCTCAAATATGGACTAGATTGCACCAGAGAGGTTCAAGATGCTGAATCGACATAAGACAGCAACGTCACTATGCATACGATATTATGGTAATACAATTAAAAATAATATGCTTGATGACTAAAAATAGCAATTTTGTGTGTGGATATAATAAAGACACAAGTTTAAAATTCATAACAAATTTAATAATAAATTGGATAAAGCCATCAAGTTCTTAAAATAACTTCAGCACAGAGAAACACACACAAAAAACACACACACACACACACACACAGCAGTTTGGCAGGTCTGGAAACAGATTGGGCCACCTCCAGTCCAAATTCTGCAGACAGAGTGTAGAGGGGGGAAGACATGAGCACATAGCTTTCCCAAACACCAGACAAAGGCTGCAAGACAACAGCGCAGCTCTCTGTTGATCAATAAAGAGTACATGTGATGATAGACAGGGCAACTTTTTGAGCAATGTTTCTGGGCAATGTTGCCTTAAATGGTCAACCAGATTAGACACAGGGCCCACGACTGATCTAAATTATCCAGATAGCAATGTATTGTATTTTTTCAATGGGAAAGTGCCCAAGCAACAATCACGCGGTAAGATTGTCCAGCAACAATGCTTAAAAAGTTACCCCATGTACCATCAGTGCCACATAAAGTCAACCAGCTGAATTATCAGGCACTGACAATAACTTAAATGACAGCATGACTATGAGGGGTTGTTCTAGTTAACGTTAATGCTATGTTCAGTTTGTCATTAACTTACATATTTGCCATAAATGCTACGGGGAAACCAGCGAACATTTATTTTATTGCTGTTGGCACAAAATGTGCAAGAACTGCTAACGTTAACTGTATGTGCAGTTGTTCTATGCTGTAAACGCATGTTTGGTTATAGACAGCTATAGCTAAAGCTAAATGATATTATAAGGCTAACGTTAGTTGGACAAGTTACGGGTTAACTGGCTAACGCCAGGCTGTTGGTTTGCCGGTGTAGCAGTCGATTCGGTTCCCCTCTGAATCTCTGTTCCCCTCGGTTGCCAGGTACGTGTAATAAACCCAAACAAATAGTTAATTAATAAAACATTTTCCCAAAGTAGCCTAAATTCAGCAGATTTGGCAACACTGCCGCATGCAAATACACCAAACACACCTGGATGTAAGGAAAGCAAAAAGTGACAAAACTCTTGCTGCAGCGTAGTAAAATGATTCTCACACTCCCGTTAATGTTCAATTATTTTTTTTATTAATCTTGCAATTGTTCCTTTATTTTTGTCTAATGTCCGAGTTTTTGCATTTTTATTTTTCCATTGCAAATTAGTGTAATCTGTCCATGCTGTCGTCCAAACTCAGGGTATTATATTACTGTTTCCATATAGAGCAACAATACATTTGAACTAATATTCTATTTGATTCATCTGTTTGCCTTCTTACTGATAACAGTGGAATATAGTTCATCATATGTGTCAAACTTATATGAGGAAATTCTAAATTACAAAACTCAAGGTGTTTATCCATTTGTCTTAAAAAAAGAGCAGAAATATTTCACCTGCAGATGTTCCTTCAGTTTCCAAGTTGATGGTAAGCAAAGTATTTTAAGTGATAACTTCTCTACACTGACACGTTTTCTCATAGTAAATTGAGATACACCAAAACAAAAAGTCAGTTCTTGTCAAGACACTATACTTTACTGACTTAAAGCAACTAGCACATTTTTTTAAATGGTTGTATTCCTTCAATTGGGCCTTTAGAACCTCATTGCAGGTTATTTGTTTAGATTTTAACAATAAAGCCATTTAAATAGATGGCAAACTTGATCACATCTCCTCAAAAAACAATGTAAAGTTTTGAAGAAAAGTTGCTGGACAAAAAGAGGCCAGACACTTTTTATTTTAGAATTAGAAAAAAGCAAGCTTGCCATTTCAGCTGGATTCTACTGGCCTGGAATGCTGAGAACGTTGATAAATGGTTCAAAAGGCTACAAAATATTTTTCTTTTCAACATTGCTGTGAGACATAAACTGATTATGTTAACAGCTAGGATGAATTTAGTGGGAAAAGACACAAGGACCAACAATGTAAATGAGTACATTTATTGACCATTACACAAAATAGCCTATGCTATTCTGACTAAATATGAAGCAGTTGTGTACTGCATTACTTTATTTCACAGGTTTGGGGCAACTAAGATCATTCTTTCTGACCAAGGCACAGAGTCTGTTAACCAGGTTTTTATATAGTTTATTGAATAAAGGGGGAAAAAAATCACTATGAATTAAAATGTTCATGTGTGCATAGGGTTCTGATTTATACACAATATTTATGGTTCATTGAATAATTATTCTAATGTATGTTTTGCACACACCACACACAAAGATTTTTATAAGCTTCCAGTGCATACATAAATACAACAACAGCAAAGCATATAATAAAAAATTAAACATAAATGAGCATAAATTAATAAGTATGCGACAGTATAAAACAGAATAGCCAAAGCCTCAAGCATCACATTGAAATCGATAATTGAAATCTGTATTGAAAAACTATTTTCAAGTTTAGGATTTAGGACGGTATTTTGAACTATTTGACTTGCCGTACATTCAGCCGTGCTTCTTGCGCATGCTAGTTCTGATCGTACGCATAGTAACTTGGCAACTACGCAAGAATTGTAGTATGTTTGCGTAAAGGGGAACAGACATTCTGAGGGGAACAGAATCGACTGCTACACCGGTTTCTGGGCAGTTTTAACGACAGTGCATAACGTTAACGTACTGGGGTGTGATAAAGTTATTCTTTAAATGTCACACAGCTACTTAGTCGAGCGACCGCTTACCTGACAACCAGTGGCGGCTGGTGAAAATGTTCTTAAGTGCACAGCAAACTATTTCAGCAAGCGCTGCAATATGATTTATTGAAATGCAGACACAGTTTAAGAACATGTGGTCACATGTTTATTCGTTAAAGCATCTCTGAACAGTTAATTTACAAGTCGCAGTTAAATTCTGGATACTTCCATGACTCTGAGGATAACCTCGTACAAGAAAATCAATGTGGTGAAAAAAACAGCATTTTTGTACAGGTATTTTGCTCTTCTCTCCTTCTGATTGACAAATTTCTTTCTTATTGAAGTCAGGAATGTCTCTGACGAGTTTCTTCTCAATAGAAAGCATTGTCAAGGCATTAAGGAGATCCTGGGTCATTGTATTTCTTAGGAAAGTCTTGATCCTCTTCAAAGTAGAAAAGCACCTCTCTGACTCTGCTGTTGTCATAGGCATAGTGATTATGATCTTGAGCAGACTGACAGTCTCTGTGAAAGTACTTTGAGGATTGTTCACAATGAAAAACTGGTACAGAGGCACGGCACCACTGCCAACCCTAAACTCAGGGTTCTCATAGATGAGGGACAGTTCTGTTTTGAGCTTGGCTTGGTTCAGCATGGTGTATGCCTTCACTGTTGTTTCAAGTGCTGATTCAGGAAACGTCACACTGTGTTGTGGAAACAGTTCTCCATTCAGCAATATTGCACTGACGAGGTGCTGGGTAAAGGAGAACCGCTCCTTGGTATGAATCAGGATGGTATCACATACCTGTGAAACATTTTTTATCAAAGTTATTCTGCGTGAACATAACATTCATCATTGTATTTTACAGTGTTTACTTCTGGTTTTGCTTTTGGTTTTCTAAACAAAACAAGGTCTACAGTAGCATTTCAATCAATAAAAAGACCCATTTTCTGTGACAAGTAAGTAAATTATGTACTTATTTTCCCATTTGTGTGGATGACAGAAACATCATGCTACTTTTGACTGATCGGCACTTTTTTTGCTCCTGTTATGAAGACTTGGCCCATCTGTTTTATAACTGTGGCCAGCTACATGGTTTTATTAGACTAGTCTTTAAAGTTAGTGATGTAATTATTTCCTTCTACACAGTACTGTAACATATATGCAGGTCATCGATTCATGGGTTGAATTCAGGCATATAAAATGAAACCATTTTTACACCAAATGCCTGGCCTGGCGCCAGCCTGGCTGGATTTAAATTATTTACGACAAGAAATTCCAGAGTCACGTGGGCGAGCCTCAAAGGAGAAACAAAACACCCACATTCCTAAACACACACATACAAACTTTCCTTTTAGCTCTCTATGTAAGTCCTTAATAATATGTATTTTGAATATGTTTGTGCGTTGCATAAAATGGTTAATCCTTGTTATGCGAGGATTATAATTTGCTGACTTGTAAATTGGAAATTTTTCTCCTAATGTTAATGTTCTCAAATAGAATCAAGATTCTGTAACCCTACTCCTGACCAGGTTGTAAAACTTTATGACCTAACAAACAGGACAGGAAAACTAACTCTTAGAAAAGAGAATAGTACCCTTTTATTTTCTCAATGTATTCTAAATGTATTGAGGATTGCCTTTTTGTGCAGTAGATGTTTCCCCATATAAACTGGAGTATCTGCAGTTTTATCATGTGTTAATCAAACTTTAAATGTGTGTAATTCTGCATTTGAATGTAACCATGTTTTGATCATTTATATATGTTATTTTTCATATCTATTTAATCGTCATGCTTTGACGGACTCTCTTATATAAAGTAAATTAATGAAAAATGTATCACTGTTGAAATCTGATAAACCCTAATTTATTGGGTGGGTGTTTCCACAGAGACAAAGGAACTTTTTCCCGCTTCAGATCGCGGACGTTCATTGGTTGTTCACGCGAACAGAGGCGTGAACCATTTCAAGTCATAAGAGCTAACCCAGGAAGTTCCTCGCTCTCTTGCTCTTTGACCCTCTTAGCTCTTCGCTTCCGCACTTCCGCTCCTCTCTCTGCACGACCTTGGGCTGCTCTCCTATCGCCGTCCCTCTCAGCACGGCGGCTGAGAGGACAGCCGTTCCCATGGCACCTTCGGGAGCTTCCATTTCCGCTGTTTTTGTTTCTTTTCATTACTAAGTTTATTCGCCTATTCGCCTCTCCACACGAGGAACATTGCTTAAATTGCTTAAATAAACATTGCTTTGTTGGACCTTTCAAATATCGCGCAATTCCGCAGCAACCCCCGGAAGACACGAGAGAACACGCCTAGCCACAACAACCACGCTCACGCGGCTCCAGCACACGCACGCTGGTTTCAAAAGACCACGCTGGACCCATGCAAGTATCATTCTCTATGGAGATTTAAATGCTGCTTAAAGTTTGTCTATGATTTGATTCGTTGTTGTCTTTCAAGGGTTACTGTCTGTAAGTTTGCATAACTTAGTCTGTGATCACGCTCTCTCTCTCTCTCTCGCCCTTTCTCTCTCATTCATTCTCTCTCTCTCTCTCTCTCTCTTTCTCTCTCTCTCCCTCATTTGGATTCCGTTATGTCTTGTACAAAGCTTACTGTCTGTATTGTCGTACGTGTATTTACTCTGTGTGATTTGTAGTTTGATGTATTATTAGTTCAATTATTAAAAACCCATATATTCATGATTGCCTCTGAACCGCTCACATTACGAGTCAATGAAATGTCTGATCTAGCTACATGCTTTACTTTTAGTAACTAAATTCATCATAATGATAGGATAATGTTTTCATGGCCAGAGAATATTTTCCTTCAATTATAAGAAGTGATAACTTTATTGAAAATTGATAAATTAATCTTACGGACGTTTGCTGGACAAACCACTGTTTGATTTGCAGTAATTTACAGTAAGAGATATCACTATAATTGATATGAAGAATGGAATATTGACATATTAATGAATAAATTACAGTGCCCTGTAATGAGTTATTGATATGCAATTGAGCTATTTTCCATCTTCAATAATTTTTAATGTAACTGTCATATGAGATATATGTATTAATCATATTCCTGATTAAGTATTCAAATTCCCTATATATCATTTGAATTAATAATTATGTACAACCCAGTGTGGCTACAGTACCTATCTTTTTTAGTTAAATAAAAAAGTAGACTGGTTAAGTTTACTGTTTGGCTGACTGCTATTTGGTCAAACTAGTGCTTAACATTGTAATATAGTGGCTATTTTTATGCTACTGGACTGATATTAGTTCCTTTTATTGGTCACTAAAAGATGTTTTATCCACTTAGACACAGAAGCAAGATTATGGCATGTGTTGCTTACACAACTACACACAAACAATTATTTACAATATTACTATAATTACTCTATTACATTTTCTTTAGAATTATAATCTATACACCATATTTTGATGTTTTGTGTGTATGTGTGTGTTACCTCTGTAGCTAGCCTCTGTTGTTCTCCTGGTCCCAGTGTCCTCTGTCACTTTTTGGGCTGGTGCTGCTGGTCAGATGATCCCCACATAGAAAGGGGATTGAGTCCATGGTCCAAAAAATAAAAATAAAAAGATAAAAATGAACTACGAATCTTTCTAACAACAGCAGCTTTATCAGACAATAGTAAACAAGGGCATTTCCCTGATTGCTTGCATGTTGTTTGTGAATCCCTGGACAGCTGCTTTAATGTAGACAGGGTCGATGTTCCTCTTCTGCAGCTGGTTGAATAGCATGTCTACATTTGGCATGATCTTGTAAAACAATGCAAGGAAAAAACAGAAAGCCTCGTCTTCAAGCATCCTCACAAAACCCCTGCCTCTCTGACAGTTGAGTTATCAAAGTTCCCTGAGTCTGTGATGATCTGAAAACATTTTAAAAGGTCATCCTTGTGCTCATACACCGTGTTTACAGCACGACTTTGAAAGTTCCGACGTGTTGTAGAGGCTCTGGGAAGTCTGTGCACAACCACTTGCTCAAGCACTGTGATTCACTTATGTGACCTGGAGGAGAAGGCAGAAAATCCACCAAGGTCAGAAAAAAAAGTTCCTGTTCTGGGGATGTGTGAGTCGCCTGCTGTATGATGAGGTTCAGCTGATGCACATAACAGTGAACGTAGTGAGCATTTTTGTACACATCTATTATCTTTCGCTGCACTTCCTCTCATTACAGTAGCAACGTCATAAGTTTGGGCAATTACTTAGTTTTTTTGTCCATTTGGTAGTATGGTTCTTAGCCTGTCCAGAAGTGCTGTAGCGATGGACTCAGCGTTTGTGTTCTGAATGGTCAAGAACTCAAAAAAACGCTCTTGGATATTATTATTCCATGTAACGTAGCACAAGCACCAGCTGACAGCGGGTGCAGACGTCAGTCGCAGTTACTTCCTCTAGAATGTAATCCTTTATAACTGATAGCATGGAGTCCAACAGTTCATTTTGTCTGACGAGTCAGTTTCGTCGTACCCACGCAAGGCCAATTCAAAAGCCCCACAAAACTTAACACAATCAATTATCTTGGATAAAATATGCCGTTTTTTTTCCACCTCCGCATTGTGTTTTCTTATTGCAATCCTGTGGCCGTCGTCTAACTGAGTAGCGATGTTCATTCTTCCAAAAATGGCTAGTTTGACTCCACCATTGTCACATAATTGAAAATCGCGCCACTACTTGCCAACCCCTCATTTGAGCAGTTTGGGGGCGACAAAAAAAATTGCCTATTGCAGATAAGAATTGAGGACGCTGATTGGCTAAATTTTATGTCACATCTTGAATATATTTATATATTGAATAGGCATTTGACTAAATTCTACAAAGACCCGCCTCCTTTGGGGCGATTACTCGATTGCCCCTCAGCTGAAATAAGGTGATTGTGAAAAAATATATTTTCCACAGATGATTTTCTAATATATTACATCATACAAATATACATTTAAATAATTTATATAATTATAATTTTGGTTCATTTTCAATTTTGGTTTGGTTCAGGGAGGGCGGCGCCCTAGTGCCCTCTATTGGCCAGCCACCACTGCTCAGCCCAGCCATCAGAGAAGTGTCAGCTCTTATTTTGAAAAGGGCTTATTGAGGGGGCGTGACATCACATTGAAGCAATACCCCTGATTGGCTGACTACATGTGTGGATCATAGTCACACACTCTGCAGAAAGATAGTGCCAAAAAGATCTGTAGACTAGTGATGTGTGGGTGGTCTCATAACCCGCGGGTCGGATCGGGGCGGGTTAAGAAATTGGCACTTTATTGCGGGACGGGTCACTAAAAACTAAAATTTTTAATGTCCATTTATGTTGCATGGAATTTAGTGGTGGAAAACTGTATTCTTTCTCAAGAGATTCATTGATTTTCAGTTCGTTCACCAAAATGATTCATTCACTCATTTCTTCATATTACACAAATACGCCAGCAGTTGGCGAAAAGGTGTGTCTTATGTGTTATGTCTTAAGTCAGCACAGTAAAACCCCCAGTGTTAAATTAACACTCCCAGTGTTTATATAATCCACACTCAGAATGTTAAAAAAACACTGAAGCAGTGTTAAAGTTAATGAGATACTTAGTTTAGTAATTGAGTGATGATTGAGCATTATTGAAAAACACTTGCTGTTAACAAACTGAATCACTGAAAGAAAGAGAAACAAGAAACGAAAAAGAGATGATCAGAGTTGATTACCCTGAGATGGGAAACTCTTGAGTTTTCGGTTACAGAACAGCTGAAATGAGTTGGTTCAATCAACTCTAAATTGACTGATTCTGAGTTAAGCGCGTGCACCACAACTATAAAAAGCCATTATCAATGGAGCGCTGATATTACGATTCAAGATGGCAACAGCTCCCTCCAAAAAGCCATCTGCATACTTCAGACTCAGTACAAATGTAATTCTTATCACTGTTATAATATCACAGGTGAAAATTGGCAGAACTTTAGATTAATTAACTAATAGCTAATCCTTTTATGGGATCTCATGGGCAAAATATATGTATAAAATAATAATATTAATAATAATAATTTTTAAGCGCATTTATTTTAACATTTTAGTTACTTATTTTACAAATGATCTGCCAATAGAGTAAGAAAAATCTGGCAGTGGCTATTTACACTAAGTGTAATTAACATACTTTCTTAGTGATAGATCCTATTTACAGTAGGCTAAGTGCAAGTAGCTCTAGATGCTATTTACAGAAAAAATGTACAGTGAAAATCATGATATATTCTATTTAGCATGTACAACAGGCTAAGTGTAAATAATAATTAGATGCTAGTTATATTTTATACTGGCAGATACATGTGTACCTCAGTTTTGTTAAACTTTAACAGGATTCAATAATAACAGATTGTAAATGATTATATTTATTACAATTATAAATAGTTGTATCATTATTAAACACTCATTAGACACTTTACTTCCACTTTTAAAACATTTTGTTCATTTTTATTGAAAATAAATTCTAAAGTGACATGTGATGGGAAAAGTGAGAAGAACGAGCTCGATAAAAGCCGGACTCTAACCCAATCAATCGTGTTACAAGCTAGTTTTCCATGCCCAAAACATTACTGCCTAAACCACTGAAGCTGTTATTCACATGTGTCGTGTTTAACCTTATGTGTCGAGGGAGGGCGGAGCTACAGTAGATTTGCACTTAGTAACAGACACCCAGAATAATATTGAGTATAAGTTAGCTCTCTTTCAGGAACAGGCTTGACTTACCCTGCTTTCTCGGGTTTGACAAACCTAGAGTTTCCCTCTAGTTTTTCCATTTCAGGGTTAACATACTCAGAGTTTTCACTTCACCTCCTTTGTGAAACAGGCCCCTGATGATGTGGTTTACTGTGACTTCATCCACTGATATCTTGTATCATCGTTCACCTGCAAAATACATTTTTTAATCAATGAAACAAATGTACAGCACTTCCAAATATTTAAGTGCAGACATGAATATCCTTACCCACAACTATGATGTACGGGTTGCTTGACAGTTCTGCTAAGGCATCCTAAAAGAGAGGTGAAGACACGGACATATCTGAATCACAAAATGATGTTTTCCTGTGGAATTTCCCTACAGATTTTTTGATGCGCACTCTTGTCATATATTAATCCAACATATATTGTTCTCCAAAATCATCAACAAATATGTATTTTTGAGTCTTAGAGCTTTCCAACGATATATAGTTTGCCATGATTAGATCAGGATTTAGTAGTAAAATATTAAAGTAAACTTGCAGTTAAACAGTTAAAACACACACATATATGGCAGACCTGCCTGCAGCAAGCAGCAGTTAATTTAACTTTACTAATGAACGTTAATGTTGGATTAAGTTAGGGTTTTCGTTCACTATAAATGGCCCATAATTACATTAAAAGAGAGCCTTCATTTAATGTTCAGCTCCCAAAAAGATACCAGTGATGTCACACATCAACACGTTAACTTTAACTGCAGTCTTAACCACGACTGAACATTTAACAGTTAACGTTTGCAGCTTACAATACCAAGAAAACACTAACGTTAACTTCTATTAGTTAATTTCAAAATGACACAAAGTGGAGCCGGAGATGAAGCTTTTGCACGTTCACAGCCAGCTTGTTAACACAGAGGAGATGCAGGGTTTTTTTTCTCCATCAGTCAAAATCTCCCACTCCAAATAAAAATACTGACATAGTTTTGTAAATTAGCAGACCGACTGCCACAAAGAGTGGAGAAGCGAGACATGACTAAATAAGGGATAATAACTTGTTCTGACCTAATATTACTAAAACAACTCATACAAAACTGGTCAGTTTTAAATCTTCGAAGAAAACAGCTCTATAATCTCCCTAACCAAGCGCTGGTAAATAACAGCAGCTCATGAGCATTAAGTTAGTTAACGTTAAAGTTAGCAATCGTCAGTGAAACTTCAAAATGGTTATACACACGATGAACCCAGCCAATACAACATTTAAACTATTTCTTTGGTCTTTTCTGAGGCAGGCCTTGTGCAATGGCTTCCTCTTTCTTCTTTTTCCTCCAAGCAGTTGTCCGAGTCACGTGATCAACATTGTCTGCAGCTGCAACCCTCTTCTGCTCAAAGCCATTCAGATACTGTCTTTTCCAGCTGCGGTGGAATATGATACATTTTACATTTATTACAAATACAATATATTAAAGCGGTGAAAATAACATATTTAATTTGCAATTATATGTGTTCTTTTAAAGTATATTATTTATATATACTTTATAAAAGTATACTTAAGTGCACTTCTTTTTCACAAGGGTTTTCACGCAACTTGTATAGAACTCCCTCTTATTGGATCTTAATAATTCAATCCTCTCTTCTGGGGAAGAAACACACTTGATGACATCATTACTAACCTTTGGAATAAACCAAAAGAAGAACATCATTTTAGCAGAAATTGGGAACTAACAAAATAAAAAGTTTTGAAATATCTTGAAATATCTAGAAATATCAGAAAATCAGTGGTGGCTTAGTTAAAAATAAGAAATCCTATGAGAATGAATTTATTTCTGAAACTGCCAAACTTTAAGCTACAAAGCTGAGCAAGATAATAAAAAAAATAATAACATAACAAAACTGATAATTGATAGAACACTAAGTGAAGTTTTTTTTAAGTTATTTGGCCAAAAAAAATAAATAAATAAATAAATTACCCTAAAACAAACAAAGATCCCCTTCTCATAGACAACTGGTGCCCAATCTCATTACTAAATAATGACTACAAAATAATAGCGTTAGTTCTGGCTAAAAGACTAAAATGTGTGTAAAACTCAATTATTGATGAAATGCAGTCAGGATTGGAAATACAGAGATAATTATTACTCAGTTAGCGGATGACACTGCCCTATTATTGGACGACTCTCTCCAAATACCATCAGCCCTATGTACTCTTCAGCATTTATCTGAAGCTTCAGGCTTACAGTACATCCTAATCTTAATACCAGTGAATTACTTCCAAATAGTATGATTTCTTCAATTAATGGTACTGCAGTTAATAACTGTGTTACATATTTGCTCATACAGATAACTAAAGATAACCTTAGGTGCTCTGCCAATTCCAATCCAATTCTTTAAAATAGGTTTAACGGCTGGCTTCAGAGAGACTTCTCTTTGAAAGGCAGAAGTTTGCTTGTTAAAGCAGAGGGTCCATCTCGCCTCACTCATTCTATGTTCATAACCCCACATGTAAAGTCATCAATGGAATCTTACCTATTTTTTATGGAAAAACAAGCCCCATTATTTGAAGAAATCAGTAATATTAAATTCTCACATTAAGGGTGGTTTAAATATAATTGATTTTGCTAAATGTGTCTTAATGTGTAACTATGTTACCCCAAAACTCCCTGTCAAGCTATCTATCTTTCACCAACAGGTTCTTTTGGGATGGACTCTTATTTACAAACAACTTTTCTCCTCACTGGTGTTACATATGGAACAATAGGAATATTTTATTTAAGAATAAATCTTTATTCAATTATCAGTGGTTTAGAAACAGAATATTTCATGTTAGTCCACTCTTTAACAAGGACAGCTGGCTCTTTAGATGTACAGAATTTATTTTTGAATATAATATAACTCCTAAAGAGTTTGCAACAGTTATAGATGCAATTCCATCTGGCATATGCATGCTTTTTAAAAATGATTCCTTAACCTGAACCTGTTATTGGTGAAATATGATTCACTGGGGAATAGGAAGAAATGATCAAATAAGAGCTTTATTCCTTGAGAACATTGTCTCTGTCCCTCCTGCAGTTTCATATTGGAACAACCTTTGGAAAAATATATGGTCCATGCAACAAAAAGTTTTCCTCACTAACAAAATAAAATGTATAAATTTTAAATGACTAATATTTATTGAAATTACTAATATTTACCCTGCCAAACATTTTTTTTAGACAAATTGCATCAGATTGTGACACTAAATGCTCCTTTTGTCAGAATGATACTGAAACACTTCTTCATTTTCTTTGATTGTGCAACTATACTTTTCAGCTTTGGAAAGATGTACACTTACTCTGAAGCGGATTCAAATGCCTGCTTTTGTACTTTATTATAAACCTCATTCTCTTTCTATGTAGATTTTATATTCAGAAATGTAAGTTTTCGAACTGTAAACTTATTTTTGTGGTATTCTTTCAGGAGAAAGAATTATTTACTTGCAATTTCACTCTCATTTAACAAAAAAGCTCTTAAAATGTAGTTTGCACAGCCTACAAACACTTAACTGTATTTAATGTGTGATTTTTATTAATTTGTGTAGTGCCCTCTTATTTCCTTCAATTTCTTCTCCTTTGTCTTTTGTTAGTTTTATTTCCTTCTGCTTTGTACTAATGATGGTTTGTTTTTTATTTTGTTTATACTATTGCTGTTGTTCTTAAATGTTGTTATACTTTAATTTTGTCATTCCATAATGTAAACTAAATGCTTAAATAAAGTATAAAAACAGCGGATTCATTCTCATAAACCAATCGGAGTGAAGAATCTGTCCTTAGCGCCACACGTCACCGCCTCTTCATCATCACCACCATCATCATCAGACACGCCCACGCGCGTCTTCACAGTACAGAGTCTAGCGTCACACACACACACACACACACACACACAGAGCTGGTGAAGACTCTCTGGGCGTCAGCGGAGTGAACGAGGCTTCACACAGTGAAAGAGTCGGGGCTCGACTGTGTGTGCCACAGTTCACGGATAAACCATGGCCTCGTCAGGCGACACGACACTGACAGCAGGTAACTAACTCTGCCTCCAACAAGCACTTCAGGCTCACTTTGATCGAAACAAATATCTTAACTAATCACAGACCAAGTGTGAGTTTTCTCCAGAGTCTGTGTTCTGTTTTACTTTATATTTCTTGACACGATTCTGTTTACCTCCGAGTCTGAACAGAGTCTGTTTTTATCCAGCTTTCATTGATATTCAGCGTGTTTTCTGTTATTTCATTTAAATGCATGTTAGAGGATCCCTGCAAATCAACTGCAGAGATTTGAGACAAATCTCAAAATGTGCTGTAATTTTAGTCTTACATTTTTCATCTTCTTAAAGCTTTTCATCACCCTAAAATGCAAATAGTATAAAAAAAAATTAAACGAGTAAAAACTGACTTAATTAAGGGTTCATCATCTTGTAGTTTGAGTCAACAGGAGCCTTTTTAATAATCTTCCATAAAGATCTGTGCTTTAGATAGCTCAGGTACTTCTGTAAGAGATCTGCTAAAGATCTGGACCCGTGTTCATTAAAATCTCCTGGTAACAGAACTCTAGGAGAATTATTAGAAATGTTTCCTCTTAAAACTAAAGAAGAAAGTAATGGAGAAAACATCTTAAGGTCAGGAGCTCTTAAGGCCCAAACAACTCCACAAACCGCTTCACTGACATTATTTCTATCCTGTAATATAATTACACTTCACTTTGTGCTCAGAATGTTTTCTTCTCCACCAACTCAAAGAGCACAGACATGAAGAATCAGCATTTGAATCTCATCAATGGTGAGTCATGCTGCAGTGCATGCTGGGATACATCATAAGACAAGGCTGTTTCTCATTTCCAAGAAGGCAAAGAAAGTTCTTGCCAAGCTTCCTGTGTAGGACATGAGAACAGAGAACAAACTCTTATGAGTAGGGGAGACCAGGGACAGTTGTAACACTTTTTGCAGTTTTTAGCAATACATCAAAAAACATTTTTACTGGAATAACCAATTTTTTTATATTATAAACTTCAATCTGTCAGCTGCTGAATCAATCATATACTCAAAATAGAAAATATTATTTATCAGTCATGTTATTGTGACTATTAATTTCATGTTTTTCACACAAATGACACACAAAAAGAGGATGAAACTGTCAAATTATAATGCAAGAAAATTATTTATTGGGTAGAACACCTCAAAAAAGGTTAAACAGGAACTCAAACATTCTCAAAAACAGAGTAGGTCTAGTCTGAGTCACAGTTGTGGCAAGTGTAAAGATGGAGTCCAGTACTCTGGAAAGTGTCTGTGATCCCGGGCTCCTCTTCTTGTGGAATCGGTGCAGGGTCACATGGCAAATGCCATATGATTTGGCCACTCCCCTGACTGACTTTCCCTGTCCGATTTCATCGGAAGCCCTTTCCAGCACAGGAAATGGGACTCCCCTGTCTGTCTTCCTCTTTCTGATATTTGGCATCACACTATCACACTGACTATCTTTATTTAATTACCTTAAAATGTGATTTGATGACATTTTACATTTAATTTGCAATGCACTTTGTACATTTTACTTTTAATTTGCACATTGAAGGGAAACTATGCAGTTTTTTTTTTAGCTTGATTAGTTTTTAAAATATAAATGAAACTTGGTTGGTGATACTGGGACAGTTGTAACGGGGCGTACCAGCAACCATGTTTTCATCTCATGTGAGCTAGCATGACTGCTAGTTTGACACTTGTTAGCCATTTCTATTTTTAGCTTACAAAACAGTGATTCTAATAATACTTGTTTGAATTCATAGACATTTGATCCTATAACATTACATTACATTTATTCATTTAGCTGACGCTTTTATCCAAAGCAACTTATATAGCAATTGTATGTCAGAAGTCACACACCTCTGGAGCAACTAGAGGTTAAGTGTCTTGCTCAGGCACACATTGGTGTCAACCAGTGGATTCAAACCCTGGTCTCTCACACCAATGGCATGCATCTTATCCACTGCGCCATCACCACCCCTATAAGAAAAATAATTTCCTTGACCTGTTGATATACATTCACACATTTTAGCAGACACTTTTATCCGAAACAACTTACAGTGCATTCAGGACAAACATTTTTACCTGACATGTGTTCCCTGGGAATCAAACCAACAACCTTTTGCACTGCTAACGCAATGATCTACCACTGAGCCACAGATAAAACTATAACAGCATCCAAAAAAGTACATCAGACAGAAAAGTAATTTTTTTACATCAGAAACAATCTTTTGTAGATAGCTCCATCAGGAAAATTCAAATGTGGCTCCCTTTATGGCAAAAATGGAGGGAAACTAACTGAGCATGTGCACAGTGAGTGTCATCAGTCTAGGTTGTTTCTGATTGGAGGAATACAAGGTGTTACAACTGTCCCTGGTCTCCCCTATTGAGAGACTGACCGCATAGACACAGCAGAAGCAGCGGCCAATGAACCATAAATATAATATAACATTACAAACAAATGTCATAACTCATGAAACATTTAAAACTATTATAGATAACACTTATATATGATTGTATAATGTTTTTTTTTTTTTTTACAGCGTTATATCTATAACTATTAACATGTTAATATTAATTTTAATATGAAATACTGCAGACTTTCTCCAGGTCTCATAACTTAGCTAAAAAATAAGGTAAACAATCAATGTTTATTTCTCTCAAGTCTACACTCAGTGCATCCTCAAGATCAAGAAAACTTCATGTGATCTGATATTTACAGTATTGTTTGATCTGAAGCTATTAATTATAAAGCAGGACATCACTTATTTAATCAGAAACCAGACTCTAAATGATGTCAGTGGATCATCCGCTCTCACTACTTTTTGGTTGTCCTGGCTCAGATAAATGTGTTTTATGAACTGTTAAAACAAGCCGTGCAACACTAACAGCAAAGCCTCAAGGGTCAAGACCCCAACAAAAGGACACACAGATCTCCTTGATGGTGATTTGAAATGAAACACTATAACATCTAAACTAGAGGTCGACCAATAGTGGATTCTGCAGATAATGAAGAATAGGATGGACCACACTGACTGATACAGATTAATTAACCGATAGTTTTTAAAGTGCATTCCCAACTAAAAATAAAATAGTGCTTTATAAAAACAACAACAACAACAAAAAAAACAGTACTGAACCATACTAGTAGTAGTAGTAGTAGTAATAATAATAATAGTAATAGTAAATGTTGAAATTACCACACTCTAATAGGGCCCTATGAAATCTGTTTTATTTATTTCCAAATTACGTTATTTCTGTTTCAATTTTCCTGTATTCTGTTTATTTTTTAATTTTTATTTTTTAATAATTAAATTTAAGTTTATTAATCAAAGAGCAAGCCTAATTATATAAAACCATTAAACATATATTTTTTTACATCAATTCAATAAAAGTGTAGCAAAAATGTTTATGTTCCTGTGAAATATTTTTTTTTCTCACCATATTTTTTATTGTTACCAAATTCTTTGTTTTAGCATTTCTAATTATTTGAATGCATTAAATATTTTATTATATATTTTTTCTTTAAGAAGCCTTATGATTTTTTCCCCTCAAAACTTCTGTTGTGTATTTAAATTTTTCTGGTTATTAAATCAAGGCATGAAACATTAATTTCATTTATCTTTTAATAACTGAAAATTAAGCTTTTAAATTAAAAAAATAAAATTTAAACTTTTTTTTTTTTTTATAAATGGGATTTACTATATTAAAATTAAAACATGGAAGAAATATTGTGTGGTTATTCCTTAAAAATAATGTTTGATTCATTTTAGTAGTAGATTATGTACACTCTACTGAAAAATAGAGCAGACTTTTATTTTGACGGGTTGCCATGAATACCTTTACAGTTCTGTGTATGTGATATATGAGGCTAGTTTTACTCAAACGGTCAGAAGCTCATGAAGTGACTCTCAGAGCTGTTCTGGAGATGTTGTTCATGTGTTTATGACCTCATTTAGTGAGACGACAGAAGCTGAAATCATCTAAACGTCACGTGCGCTTCAGAATGTCTAATAAATGAAACCCCGCATCTGTGCCATTCATTACAATCACGCAGAAACAGGCAGGATTCATATTTAAATATACTTTTCGCGGCTTAATAGTAACAGAAACCAGTCCATAACATGATTTGATTTAAGTGTAATGACTTACTTTTGATTAATTAATTCAACATTTGACCAATTCCGTGACATTCCACGTTAAACTGTGAATTCTGTGTTTATGACTGGATTCTGTCCACGTTTTCCATGTCACAGAAATCACACGGCCCTACAATTATACCAGCACAATGTATACTCTCACTCTTGCTATTATTAACTGCTGTTATTGAACACTTAATGATTATGTAATCATAATAAAAGAGCAGCACTGAGTCTAGGAGAACTCAGCGGTATCACACAAAAGTTGCAGCAAAATCAGCCATTGTAGGCCGCAATAATCAGAAAATATGTTCTGTGAAATCCTGGAGGGACTGAGTTTAGTATTGTCTTTCTGCATTACCAACACACTGTTTTTATATTTGATACTGTAAAGCTACTTTGACACAATCTGTATTGTTAAAACCAATCTATAAATAAAAGTGACTTGAACATTTATATTTTCATCAAGACCATGTTGTAACTCAAAAAACTATTTTGCTACGTTCCAAACATCTTTGTATGTTTTTTCAGAAGTGCACACAACAGGACGATGACTCAGTTCTCAATCCTCATGGGCACGGAGTACAGGAAAGTGAGCTCTCTAGGGTTGGGTAGCGATTGGGTTTAAAAAAAAATGGTACCGGAGCCTAAACGGTGCCTGAACCGATACCTCTATAAAAAAATATTTTTTATATATTTATATCTTTTGCTGTAATAGGTATAATATCAGTTGTGTTCCTGTAGCTCAATTGGTAGATCATTGTGATATCAAGCGCAAGGTTGGGGGTTCAATTCCCCGGGAACACATTGTAGAGAAAAATTGATCGCCTGAATGCACTGTAAGTCGCTTTGGATAAAGGTGTCTGCTAAATGCATGATTTAACATTTCCAAACTTTCATTTTGCCATTAATTTTAATAATAATCTGAGATTGTTGAATGCACAAGCAGTATGACAACAGACTGCCTAAGACTTTTGCACAGTAGTGTATGCATAAAATATGTATAATTAAATTAAGTATATTTAAATAAGTATAATTAAAGAATGCGTTCATGTGTGTTAAGGGCTAGATTTTCGCTGGAGGAAACAGCTGTGGTGTGAAGAGCGGTGACTAGCTAAAAGTTTACAGTAGATGAGAAACCGTCTGCTGCCTTATAACCTTTTGTAAACCGTATTTATGACAAAGAACAAAAGAATACGGATATTCTAACGATCTATCGAAAAACACACACCTTGTGTCCTCTGTCTCTGTTTAAGTGCGCTTGAGATGCTCCGCCGCGGTCTGCGGTTTGAAGAGCACCCTGAAAGATGGGAGGAGACTGGTCTGACGCCGGTTTCATATGAAATTTAAGGGGACTGACTCTGAGGCGATCGCAAATTTGTGTACAGTTTATGGAGCTACATGCTACAGCCCGGCTAAAAAAGCTTAGCAACACCTATTCTTCTTGTGTACATTTCGGAGAACCAGGACAAACATTTCAATCAATCGCTCAGGCATTTTAGAGGCACTGAAATGAGGCACCAAAATCTGCGTTCTGATTTGGTTCAGTGCATACCGGTTCCACAGGTACCAGTGCCATATTGGTACCAGGTTTCAGTAACCAAGCCTAGAGCTCTGATGAAATAAATCACCTGCTAAATGAAAACAGACCGACAGCTCCACTTGTGCGAGTCAGTAGGCCACACCAGTCTGTGGAGGCTTGTGGAAATCATGGACTGTTTTGAGATTTTTACTGAATGACCCTTAAGTCTTGCCTTAAGTCAGGCAAGAGCACAGACATGTTGAAGTTACAGTCACACGCTCACATACCTAATAAGCTTTACTCCAGAAGGAAGGATGGGGTGGGCACATCAGTGACAAACGAATTACTGAGAACTGTGGATGTCTGGACAAATTACTGCCAGATGATCAATCGGAGGCAGCGGTTTTAGGACACCGCCAATAGGACCCTAGTTTTTCTGACAGCGCCACCTACCGAACTGGATCACCGAAAACACTCATTTGAGATGGACAACATAGACAATCAGACTGTGAGTATCGATATTAAATTAACTTTTATTACGTTTAAACAAAAGCAAAGTTTACATAGCCAAAGTGAGAGCTGCTAACTATGAATTAATAACTAATTCCCACGAATTTAGAATTTGTATTCTAGATGTATTAATTACGACGACGTTCTTAATTCTTGGCCATGATTTAATGAATCCTTGTTGCGTTTTATAATAAGTAAATCTAGCTAATACATTAATTTAGCTTAAAAGATGAGCATGAAAGCATGCTGATGTTAAATGTGTAAGATTTACCTGGAGCTTACTGTATTATTACGAAAACTTGCTTATTCATTGTTTTACCTCATTAGTTAAGTATAAAACACCCTGCCTGGTTGCACTACAAATTAGCCTGTTGTTTTAGCATTGTTTTGCAATCATGAATGAGTCGTTCGGCAGTTTTAAAAGTCTGTAACGCTTCAGCCTCATCTGCAGGCCTACGACACACACAGGACATATGATGACAAAAATGCACTAGGGATATTTTAATTGAGATGACCTCAAAATATTCTATATTTAATAGGCTCTCTCTTTTTCAAGATGCATATAACAATCCAGTGTTCAGTAGTGGTCTTATAGTATATTCGTTCAGTGACCATTTCTTCATATTACACGAAATACAGCACATAACGAAAAAGTCTTATGTTTTATGTCTAAAGTCAATGAACGTATTCACTTGTGACAAAAACTGATATGGCTTTATTAAAATGTGTGCATAATCGCATTCAATAAATAAAGTCTAAATAAGTAGTTCAGATGAACAAAGCACAATATTTTCTTGCATAATTATTTTCATTGTTTGGTCATACAGTTCATATATAATATATTCACTTTAATAAATCGGGCATTAAACGTGGAGTTAAGTTATGTATGCTAAATATCGAAACAAGTGTATGTGCACAGTATTGCGTTTCGCAAGTTTTAAATGCTATGTGGCCGACTGACCTGGTATACTCTCATTCATTTCATTCACGAACGATAAGATCTCTTAATCTCGTTCAGACTTGTATGAAACTCGTTCAGTGAAGGGCGTATTCGTTCACTACATTGAACAGCTCCTTCACATGTCATACTCGAATGCTATTGGCTCGAGATTGAATAACTCTTTGACAGGATGAAACAGTTCAGTTACCTGGTTCACTGAACTGCACATGCTGCTCACTGAATGAGAAATATGAGTCAGTGGATTAAATAAACGAGAACGATTCGTTCACCTAAAAGATTTGTTCAAAAAGAACAATTCGTTCATGAACGACACATCAATCAATCAATCAATCACCTTTATTTATATAGTGCTTTAAACAAAATACATTGCGCCAAAGCACTGAACAACATTCATTTGGAAAACAGTGTCTCAATAATGCAAAATGATAGTTAAAGGCAGTTCATCATTGAATTCAGTGATGTCATCTCTGTTCAGTTGAAATAGTGTCTGTTTTAATTTGCAATCAAGTCAATGATATCGCTGTAGATGAAGTGACCCCAACTAA
Organism: Carassius auratus; assembly: GCF_003368295.1. Taxonomy (NCBI): domain Eukaryota; kingdom Metazoa; phylum Chordata; class Actinopteri; order Cypriniformes; family Cyprinidae; genus Carassius; species Carassius auratus. The sequence goes on from NW_020528759.1 coordinate 74,434, forward strand.
GCAAGCCAGAGGCGACAGCGACAAGGAACCGAAACTCCATCAGTGACAGAATGGAGAAAAAAACCTTGGGAGAAACCAGGCTCAGTTGGGGTCAGTTCTCCTCTGACCAGACGAAACCAGGAGTTCAATTCCAGGCTGCAGCAAAGTCAGATTGTGCAGAAGAATCATCTGTTTCCTTTGGTCTTGTCCTGGTGCTCCTCTGCGACAAGGTCTTTACAGGGGATCTGTATCTGGGGCTCTAGTTGTCCTGGTCTCCGCTGTCTTTCAGGGCAGTAGAGGTCCTTTCTAGGTGCTGATCCACCATCTGCTCTGGATACGTACTGGATCCGGGTGACTGCAGTGACCCTCTGATCTGGATACAGACTGGATCTGGTGGCCACGGTGACCTCGGAACAAGAGAGAAACAGACTAATATTAGCGTAGATGCCATTCTTCTAATGATGTAGCAAGTACATCGGGTGTTATGTGAAGTGTTCCGGTTCCAGTTTACCTAATTAATGCAGCCTAAAAATCCTTTAACGGATTTGGATATTAAAAGCATATTAGTATGTTATGTGTAAGCCAGGTTAAAGAGATGGGTCTTTAATCTAGATTTAAACTGCAAGAGTGTGTCTGCCTCCCGAACAATGTTAGGTAGGTTATTCCAGAGTTTAGGAGCCAAATAGGAAAAGGATCTGCCGCCCGCAGTTGATTTTGATATTCTAGGTATTATCAAATTGCCTGAGTTTTGAGAACGTAGCGGACGTAGAGGAGTATAATGTTAAAGGATCTCACTCAAATACTGAGGTGCTAAACCATTCAGGGCTTTATAAGTAATAAGCAATATTTTAAAATCTATACGATGTTTGATAGGGAGCCAGTGCAGTGTGGACAGGACCGGGCTAATATGGTCATACTTCCTGGTTCTAGTAAGAACTCTTGCTGCTGCATTTTGGACTAGCTGTAGTTTGTTTACCAAGCGTGCAGAACAACCACCCAATAAAGCATTACAATAGTCTAACCTTGAAGTCATAAATGCATGGATTAACATTTCTGCATTTGACATTGAGAGCATAGGCCGTAATTTAGATATATTTTTGAGATGGAAAAATGCAGTTTTACAAATGCTAGAAACGTGGCTTTCTAAGGAAAGATTGTGATCAAGTAGCACACCTAGGTTCCTAACTGATGACGAAGAATTGACAGAGCAACCATCAAGTCTTAGACAGTGTTCTAGGTTATTACAAGTAGAGTTTTTAGGCCCTATAATTAACACCTCTGTTTTTTCTGAATTTAGCAGTAAGAAATTACTCATCATTCAATTTTTTATATCGACTATGCATTCCATTAGTTTTTCAAATTGGTGTGTTTCACCAGGCTGCGAGGAAATATAGAGCTGCGTATCATCAGCATAACAGTGAAAGCTAACACCCTGTTTCCTGATGATATCTCCCAAAGGTAACATATAAAGCGTGAAGAGTAGCGGCCCTAGAACTGAGCCTTGAGGTACTCCATACTGCACTTGTGATCGATATGATACATCTTCATTCACTGCTACGAACTGATGGCGGTCATAGAAGTACGATTTAAACCATGCTAATGCACTTCCACTGATACCAACAAAGTGTTCAAGTCTATGCAAAAGAATGCTGTGGTCAATTGTGTCAAACGCAGCACTAAGATCCAATAATACTAATAGAGAGATACACCCACGATCAGATGATAAGAGCAGATCATTTGTAACTCTAAGGAGAGCAGTCTCAGTACTATGATACGGTCTAAATCCTGACTGGAAATCCTCACATATACCATTTTTCTCTAAGAAGGAATATAATTGTGAGGATACCACCTTTTCTAGTATATTGGACAGAAAAGGGAGATTCGAGATTATAATTAACTAGTTCTCTGGGGTCAAGTTGTGGGTTTTTTATGAGAGGCTTAATAACAGCCAGTTTGAAGGTACAGATGGAGGCGGCATGAGAAAAGGTGAAGACTGGGGAGTGGAATCTACGCAAATACACAAATAGAAAGAGCAAAGTGTGGGAGACATTTGCAGAAATAATGAAAGATGATGACCAAAGTGCTGGCTTGTCATGGCCCAATGACGCTACGATGAGCATTTACTACTTTTAAAAGAAGCGGGTTGGGTACAATATTTTATTTTTTTGCGGTCCGAGTTGCGGGCGGGTTAGTTGAAAACGTCGGTAGGGTGTGGGTTGTTGATACATTGACCCACGCATCACTGATAGCCGGGGTCCTAAAACTGCAGCCGATTCATTGTGCAGGAACATACTATTGAGATGACTTGGTATTAGTGGATCGAGGGTTTGGCATGTGAAAGAGCGTGTGGGATTGATGTGTGCTGAAGTAAACGTTCCAGCATTCACAAAGGGACGACAGCAGATGGAAGTGAAGGATGTAGAGGAAACGAGATGCTTGGCTCACCTGAGGATACATGTGTTCAGAAACAAATACAATTCCTATCAGTGTGGTTCTTCCCTGGGAAGGTGGAAATGTTACATTGTTAGACAAAGATGTAACGGTTTGCTGTGCGCTAACAAACATGTGTCAGTAATTACTTAAAATAATAGTTCACACAAATATGAAGATTCGGTCATTTACACACTGTCATGGTGTTCCAAAGCAGTGTGAGTTTCTTTCTTCAGCTGAACCAAGCCGCTGACGGTACCCATTGACTTCTATAGTAATTTTATTTTCCTACTGTCGAAGTGGATTACTACCATTAGCTGTTTGGTTACCAACACCCTTCAGAATATAATCTTCTGTGTTCATCTGAAGAAAGAAACTCAAACAGGTTTGGAACAACATGAAGGTATGTGAATGATGACAATTTTCATTTTGGGGTGAACTATTCCTTTAAACATTGAAGCCATGTGAATTTGTGTGCTTTACATTGAACAGTTTGTGCAATGTTTTTGATGAAAAAAAATTTTATTTATTGCTTGACTGAACTGTTCTATACAACTTTCTACAAATAAATGAAACGTATTCAAACCATTTACGTACATGAAATCAAATATAAAATACAAATTAAATAACAAATGACATTTTTGGACACAGGCCGGGCATTGTAGTACTACATAGATTACTCCTTGTGTAATAATGTGAAAAACATCTTTTAAAGTGGGCAAAACAATTGCATAAATATAAAAATGTTATAGAATTACCTTACAATAAGCAAAACAAACACCTCATTAATCCAAAATAAAAATGATAAAATACAAAGTACAAATTAAATAAATAAATAAAAATCTCATCTTTGGTCCGAAGCCATAAATTGTAATCAAGGTAATAACTTTGAACTCAGGTACAATGTTTGGAACTTACAGTTGATCTAAAAATGAAATTTCTCTCATCATTTACTTCACCCTCATTCCATCCCCAATTTACACATCTTAAGAGAAAATATTTTTAGTAAAGTCCATCAGTTTGTTTGCAGAAAGTCAGTCATGTGCTGTTTTTGTTTCTTTGCATTGTTTTTTTACGTCTTTCTCACATTATTCAGTCGGATTTCTGTCGTATATGCTGGACTGCCATCCTCCTCCTCTTCCTCGTCTGTTTGGTGGTGCTGTTCGTCAGTTTTCTGCACAATTCTTATAACGACCATTTATTTTTAACTTTCACACACGCTGTCTCGCACCTGAGGTAAACTTTGCGAGTTTCTTTATGAGCTAATAAACCCAGATAGCAACAAGTGTCGGCAGGTCCAGCCCAGATCTGGCTCGCATGGATTTCACGTGGGCTGGATCTGGGCCAATACTGTGTTGCTGTCTGGGAAGCACCATCACTAGTAAAATACTCAAAATAAATACGCAATGATACTTATCCAGAAGTGTTTTATTGAAATGAGTCCATACATCCATATCTCTTGGTAACTAATCCATCGTTGTGTTTGCATCCAAACCACACAAACAGCATTCACGAGCACAGGTACGAGACTCCGCCCACACTGTGTGAGTAAAGGTGAATCACCTGAGAGTGCAATAAGCAGTTTCAATTATTTTTTTTACATTTTATTGCAGATATTTAGTTTTTGACAAATTCACAACATTAAACGTGCAGTTGACATTGTAAGATGCTGTAAAGGTCTTAAGTTTAAAACCGTTTTATGTGAATTATTGCTATATAAATGTAACCATCTATGACTGAACGAGCCGAGTCATTTCCAGAAGTGTCCCGGACTCTACAGACTCAGGAATCAGGCCAGTGCTTTACAGCCTCATCACAAACACGTGTGTGAGAGCGAGCTGTGGCCCACTCTCAGCCCAGATAACACTCGCCGATGCCGAGCTCGGGACGATTACTACAGGCTATCTGGGTATCCTGGCTAAAAGTCCATCCATGATCATAAATCTGCTCCACACAGCTCCGGGGGATTACTAAAGGTCTTCTGAAGTATATCGATGGATTTATGCAAGAAAAATATCCATTATTTAAAAGTTTATAAAGAAAAACATCCAGCTTCTGGTGCTGGAAGTTTTACTTCATAAACATAAAAAAACTTTATTTTCCAATCTATGATGTTTTCAGGTCCATCACTATGTTTCTCTCACCAGATGATGAGGTTGTAGGATGTGACTTCATCTGAAAAAGGAGAAAAGTATACGATCATGAGATAACATCAATGTTATTTGTGACTGGGTATGCTTATGCATGAAGTAAGATCTAGATCTAGATCTAACAACATATTTCTGTTGAGAAGATAAGTACCCTGTTAACTGTCTTGAGCTCTAGGAAAAAGACCATGAAGTCTAATGCAAAGAACCATCTCAGCATATGGACGGTTCTTCAGAATGATACACTTCTAAATAGAACCTTCACGATGTGTAAAGAACCGTATCTTTAGAGTAGTTTCTAGTTCATTACATCTGGCTTTAAACTAAACTTGGTCTTTAATCAAAAACCTGCCTCATGGACACTTTTGAAAAGTTTAATTGGCAAGATAAAAAAAATTAATTAAATAATTTTCTTCTCTCTGTAGGAAACAGGTGCGGGTCTATGGATCTTCCACCACCGAGATGTGAGTATACACATTGAGAAATCACTTGATTCTCAGTCAGTCTGCTGTAGCTCATCAATGAGCTCGTCTTCTTTCTCTCACTGTTCTTCAGTGTCTATGAGACTGGTGCTGGTGGGAATCACTGGAGCAGGTAAAAGCTCCTCCGGAAACACCATCCTGGGCAGACAAGCCTTCAGAGTCCTCACAAGCCCTTCATCTGTGACTAAAGAGTGCTCGAAAGAGACAGAGGATGTGGCTGGAAGAGAGATCACAGTAGTAGATACACCAGGCATGTTTGACACTGATATTTCAGAGGAGCAGCTCCTGATACAGAAGATCAGTAAGTGTATAAACATGACAGCACCTGGACCTCACGCCATCATCCTGGTCATTAAAGTGGATACGTTCACCGAGGAAGAGAAACACTCGGTGGAGAAGATCAGAGCCATATTTGGAGAAGAAGCAGATAAACACACCATCGTCCTCTTCACTCACGGAGATGAACTGACCGGCTCTATTGAAGAGTTCATGGAAGCCAACGAGGCTCTGCAGGAAATCTTGAGTCGCTGTGGGGGAAGACATCATGTGTTCAACAATAAAGACATGGAGGATCGTAATCAGGTGGTGGAGTTCCTGCAGAAAGTAGATGCTATAGTCACTGCTAATGGAGGAGAACATTACACCAGTGACTCTTACCAGGACGTGGAGCTCATGCTGAAAACTAAACCAGAGGAACTGAAGAAGGAGTATGAGAAGAAACTACAAGACATTCAGAGAGACCTGGAGGCCAGATTTACTGAAGAGATGAAGAAACTACAGGAGAGAATAGAGACACTGACAGTGTCGGAGCAAGAGAAAGAAGAGAAGATCAAAGAGCTGGAACAACTGAACAAGTGTAAAATGAGAGAGTACAAGCGTTATTATAAAACCAAGCTCAGAGAGGCCAGACAGGAGGCAGAACAGACCTGTACTCATCCAAATATAATACACAAGATCTTCCAGAAGATTCTCAAAATCAAACCTTAATCACATTCTGGTAATATGTATGAAGGGGAGGGGGACGATGTTTTAGGTTGGGGGTGCTGTTCTCGCAGGTGGGGCAGTTTTTTAGTGATATGTTATTTACACTGTAAACAAATAGCTCAGTTCTATTTATATGTAGCTTGACGTTTGAGTTTTTGGTGGGGGGGTGTACTTAGCCAGTCGATTTGGTCAGTCAAACTTTTAAGTCCATTTGATAATTTCTGTACTGAACATGTAAAGTCACAATCCATGTACCATTATTACAAGTTTACTTTGAGCAGCAGTAGCAGTCAACCAGACACATCGCACATGAATTACCTGTAAAGGCTGCGCTGTCTATTTCTGCTGCACTAGCAATAAACACATGGAAAAAATACACCATAAACATGTCAATCACAAAGTTTAAGCAAATCAACGAGTGAATTACCCACTGCTTTAAAGCATATCTTTTGGACATTATTCAAGTTAAACGCACAGGCACACAAACACATTTAATAGCATTAAATCTTAATGAAAAGGGTCGATTTAGCAGTTTATATTCTGAAACATATTTCTAGGTTGTGTTCTGCGTGCATTAAATTACATTTGGATGTAAATGGTCCTTTTCCTGTCATAAAACACTGAGCGGCTAAGGGAGCGTCTAATGGATCATCTTTATGAGGCTGTGGGGGTCTGGAGGGCATCTAGCTTCATCTGTCTTTATTAGCTTCAGATTCCTCTGCAGTTGTTGTATGTTGTAAAAAAAAAACAAAAAAACAATGCAACAGCATGCAACAAGCAAGCATAGGCTATTATCCGCCGAAATACAGATTCGTCACGCACCAACTTCTTATGCAAATAAGATTGGGAAAGCCTATTAATAAGTCAGATTTTATTTATTTACTTACAATAATAAAATATATTAAAATAACTACTATTATTAGTTATTATTACTATTATTATAACTACAATTTAATACTATTACTATATGCATATTTACTTTTGAGTTTAAAACACAATTAATTAACAAATATTTAGTAAAATCTTTCAATCGTTAGGGGGGCAACGATTGAAAATAGTAGGATATTTTGCTAATTACTTACTGCAAATAGTTATTTATATGCACTTATTATTTAAGTTGCAGTTATTCAAAAAGCCCTCCCTACACCTACCCTAACCCAACCCAATATTTTATTTAAAACTTTTTGATGATTTTCTTGAAAAAAAGTTTCTTCCTAAAGGCAGATTGGAACCCGTATGGATCGCATCAAAGACAAACAGAATGACACACGCTTTACCATCAACACCACTGAATCTGCTGATTGGCAGCTGTCTTTTGTAATGTTGACTAGCACAATCACAATCTGCTAACAATACCAGGTACTTGCCCTTTTTTTAGTGTGTTCCTGTGCCCATGTATGTATATCTGTGTTAGCCCCAGTCAGACACACCTGAAGTGTTCAGGATTGTTGATAATTACAGACAGGTGTGTTGGAGGACCTTGGAACTAAAGTCTGGAGAACAGTAACTCTCAATACACTTAGAAACCCCTATTAAACAGTATGTTTAACATGTGTAATATGTAGAGCCCCACCGATATATCGTTTGACGATTTTATCGTTCAATATGAGCCTGTCGCCAATATATCGGTATCGGTGAATATGTTGCCGATTTTTTTTTTTTTTTTTTTTTACTGAATAAATGGTGTAATTACTTCGTTTGTCCAGCAGAGAATGCTCCATTGTTTGCTACTGGCAAACTGGATGAATGTTATCTCTGTAATAGTGTGACGGATCCGTACCAAATTCAGGGGATCCCTTCAGCTCGAGGAACCCTCTCGAATGAGTGTAGTAGGTTACTTTTTCGAATGAGACCAGCCCGTGTCGATAGCTCCTGGGTTTCGAGAGTTACGGATGGTTTCATTCATGGTCTGGTGCTGACTGATTTAGTGATCCCAGGTGACTACTGATGCATGTAGGGTGAATTTAAATTGTATTTATTCACAGATGTATATTAGCAGTGTGTAGCTTTTCATTTTTTAAACAACCATGTTGATCATTGCAAAAAGAAAAAAGTACCAGTCAAATGTTTGCACACACGAATGAGAAAGTGTCCAAACTTTTGACTGATACTGTCGTTCAATAGGGCTGTCACTTTTAGTTCGAAAATCAATTGCACAATCGATCGGACCAACCAAAAAAAGTTTCGGAAATGAAAATAGGGAATCGATTTTAACCAAATGTGAAAGTGAAAGTGAAAGTGAAGTGACATTCAGCCAAGTATGGTGACCCATACTCAGAATTTGTGCTCTGCATTTAACCCATCCGGAATGCACACACACAGAGCAGTGAACACACACACACACACACACACAAATATGTACACTATTAATTTTAAAATAATTAAACGATAAAAAAAAAGATGTAACAAAACTCACAAACAAGCAGAAAAAGAAAATAAAGAATTCCGAAAGTGCAGTATGCCTTGAAAGCTAGACAGAAAATACCAGCAATTTTACGCGCCTATAAGACCCAGTGACGTCGAAAGCAACCTCTTATGCTGCGTTCACACCAAACGTGAATAGATCGTCTGGCGGTAATAATTTCAATGTTAAGTCAATGTAAAGACGTGTTTACGCACGTATTGAGGTCTCGCGGTGCGGTAGACATGAATTCGCCTCATTTGCACATCTAGTTACAGGAGTTTCTGAGTTATGAGAAGGACCATTGCAAGCTGACAGTGACCGGTAATACCCACACCTTGTGCAGCTGGACCGGAGTGTCCCTGGACATCAGTGCGGTCAGAGCACGTCTTCTCAACAGCTGGACATATAGTGAATAAAAAACCTCTCTGCTCTGGACCCCGAAAATGTTGATTGACTTGTTTTCCTGTCCAATAAATTTTCTAATGGCCCTAAGCCTTTCATTATGCCTGCCTAGTGCCGCCTAGCCTAAGTGGCGGTTTCGTTCAATAAAAAAAAGACACACGTGGCCTGTTCTCAAGTCCATTTAAAGTTGCATTTTTTTTAACAGTTGTTTGAAATGGATTGAATCATTATTTAAAATGATCTTGGAGATTTTTGAATTGCCTAAATCATAAATGCAGCCGGGTTGAAGCCTGCAGTGATGTTTTTCTTTTGTTATGGCAGCCGTCCCCTCTGCATATATATTATTTCGAGAATGTTATACTCCTGTTGCTGTTTGCTATTCTGCACGAAACTTCATGACTTGTGCGTTTCCAGCGCTCTTTACGTTCGTCCGTTATTTGACGTTGGAAAAGGAAACGTCTTTTTTTTTTTGACATGGAAAATCGATTTTACAATCGATTCAATGAACACTTATGTCTTAAAAATTTTAAATGATTTTTCACAAAAGTGACAGCCCTATACTATAATATACTCAAAAAATATCGACCGATATATCAGTATATATATTTTTTACTCCCTAATATTGGTATTGACCTCTTACAAAAAAAAAAAAACATATCAGTTGGGCTCTAGTAATATGTACCATTTATCTGTGAACTACAGTCTACAGCAAGTTCAGGTTCAAGTTCAAATTGATTTGGACCATAAATATACTATATATATATATATATATATATATATATGTATGTATATGGTAACCTATACATTAGCTAAAAAATACAAGCTGTACAAATGCTTCACATAAACAGTGTACCTATACACAACTAACCTACTGACAGATTTTGACTACAAAATACTATATATCATTATTTACCTATACATTAACAAAAAAAATGTAAACTACGAATGCTTCACATAATACTGAAGCAGTGTACATAATATAAGTTTGTATGTTTCTCTTATCTCTTCAGAGGTTTGTTATATCTCAATATTTTTTGTAAATAAGTATTTGTACTGTAAATAAAGAACTTGATACGGTTGTTTTGTCATTTGTTCTTGTAGGCACAGATTTCTTGAATTATGTGAGTATTTTTTTAATTGACATATCATTAGCAGCAGGAATCACAAATAACTTGGTCCCACGTTATATCAAGTGTCCCTAATGTCTGTGAACTTACATGGTAACTACATAAATAAAGGTGCTAATTAAACCTTTAATAAATAAAGGAGCTAATTAAACCTTTGTAATTAATATAGTACTAGACACAATTTTAAAATACATAGGCCTACACTTTATTGGCTGAATAACTGGCACGAATAGAGTGACCACCTGTCCCGCTTTACGTTGTACTGTACAGCAATTTTACCCTTTGTCCCGCCTCACGCAAACTGAGCATCTGTCCTGATTTTTCATTCGACCCTGCCTAATAAATACACAGATACGTCCATAGGTGTAGTGTTAACTAGGTCCAATAGTTCAGAGGAGAGCAGTACAAGTGTTAGTCGATAGGCTGAGTCATACGTCAGTCAAACTGTTGACTGGTGCATGAACACCTCCCCAACATTGTCAACAATCTCAAATTGGAGAGCGCACATGCTGTTCGCTCAGGTTAAGCAGCCTTTATGCAAAAGCTGTTTTTCAGTGGGACATGGTGGAGAATAAGACGTGAGCGGCATGGTGCATGTGAGTACCACAGAAAAAAAGCGCATCATCAAGAAACATGCAAATCAGTGCAATCGTTTTACAATAAACCAAATGACCCACTGGCTGACAAAGTTTGGGCAGCAGAAGTGACGAGCATTTATCATGCCGTACATGACTGCAGTAACAAGTTTGCTCCAGTCATTTTTCCAGATTCTGAAATGGCTCAGAAAAAAGCTGTAGAAACTGTGGGTGATATTTTGGGTCAGGTAGTGTCTTAATCTTTTAGTCAGTGGGTTTAAAAAGAAATATAGGCAATATATTACAGAAAGCTTGAAGTGTCTACTTTTAAACGAAATTATTCAACCCAAAATAAATGGGCTACTCTCTGATGATGTAATCCATATGAAATGTGCATTTCTCTGGTGTTCACGGCGAGTCCGCATCGTCAACTTCATCTTAGCAGCGACACAGAAAACACCAGTTTATTATTAAATGTCTCCTTGCTAATTTAGACAAAGTCATAATCATTACAGTTCTTTGTGGCAAGCTTTATGTGTGCGGTCATAACGATTATTATCCTGTAGACTATATCCTGTTTAAGTAATTCAATTAATATAAAGGGGCGATGCATTTATCAAATGCGGGTCGGGTACAACATCTTCTTTTTCTTTTTTCGCGGTCCGAGTTGCGACGGGTTAGTTGAAAACATCGGTGGGTGTGGGTTGTTTATACATTGACCCACGCATCACTGGTAGGCAGCGATTCAATTCGATTCATGATTCATAGGTTTTAGATTTGATTCAAGAATGATTTTTGCACATTTAGAATGATTCGATTTGGTCCACAATTAAATTCGATTCGATTATGACAATTTAATTCTGCTCTCTTTAAGTGCATTCACAGGATTATTAAAATGCTTCCCCTAAATTCTTTAAATGATTAGTCAGGGACAAATTACAGCAGCCTTAGGGTTAGGGTTAGGGTTAGGGCTTACCTCATAAATACACTCACCTAAAGGATTATTAGGAACATTATGGTTACAGAACCATAGGTTAGAAAAAAAAACTTTTGTCCATTGTTAGATGCTAGTTTAATGATGCTATGACATTGCATAGGTAAACATGTATTTAAGCCAAGATAAAAAAAAAACAGCTTTATGAGTATTATGCATAAGCCAACATCTGGCATGTCTATGAGAGCCAGATCACTTCTCTTTCAGTGTGAAAACGTCTTCATCTCATTTTCACAAAATAAAACGCTATAGTAGCCTAGCTAACTTTTCCTCTCCATCAGCGGATGATGATTCTGAGAGAAAACTAGCCTGATGTCCGTTTGCTAAAGCAACGAACGCTACTTTCATGAATCTGATTATCGGAGATAAACCTCGCGCTCTTATTTCAAGATCGTTATTAATGCTGTGGTTATTTTAACAGTTTCCTTCATGCATTCAGTTCATCAGCATTGTTTAAACACATTTATCATTCAATGGAACTGTGTGTATGATTTAGACACTTACATTTCTGCTCCGTCCATTTCGACTGTTGGCTGTGAGGAACGGTGTGTTGTCAAGTTACCGGGTTGAAACATGCCTGCACTCATACTCTTTTTATTCATTATTTTCACAAGACCATAATGGATAATTATTCAATATTATTGCGATAATCATTGTTATTCATGATCATAAGCGTTTTAAGTGGAATCCTCCATCAGCTGCTCCTGCTTCACAGCGAACATGACTCATGCTAACTGACCCAGCTTCATCTTCAGCTGTTTGAGTTTACTAAATCAGATTGAGGCCAATACAACATGTCATGACATGCTTTAAAATCTCACGCCGTTTGTAATTTCACTGTATTTTCATCTCCTAAATTACCCCGATTCTATAATAGTAAAATTTTAATTTTTTGAATAATTGTAGCCTACATAAATGGCTGAATCAAAACAAATATGATAACTTTTTAACTGCAAGCAGATATAGGCCTATATTATATTGTACATTACAAATATTTGGATCATCCCTTATTCTTATCCTTATTTTCTTAAAGAATAAAGACTTATTTTCTTCAAGAAAAAACATTAAAAATAAAGAATAAAAGAAAGAAACCCTAATTTTCCATTTCTGAAGTTAATTGGCAACTCTAATGATGATGTTACTATCGATTAATGGATTTAAAAAAGAAAAAAGTGGGTGCTTTGTTTCAGAACAGCTCGTAAAAAATATGATGAAAAAGTAATGCTAACTTATTAATTCATAGAAATAATTTAATAATTAAAACCTTTTTTTAAATACTAAGTTGAACTTGAATTTCAAGTAGGCTAATGTACCAACAGGATTATATTAAGTTCCCTTCACTTTACAACAAATCCTTTAAATTTAACAAATATATCAGAACAAAACAAGAATTAAAAATATATAATTCTAATGGATAAATATAATTGCTGTATATAATAATATAGGCTTATAAACAAAAACATTCTAATAATTTAAAGTGATACATAAGGCAAAGTTGGGCTTATCTCTCTCATTCGAGACAAATCCAAACATGTTGCCCATTTGAAGCTAAATTATTAATCATGAGGTAAAATAGGCTTTGGATTTTACATGTGTTTCATTATCGATGGGAAAAATCATAATGAGCCAAAATATGCTAATGTGGACCACTGCTCACGCCGAATGGATGGGGAATGGCCGCTGTTTCCAATGAATATGTGCGCGTGAGGCACCAGTGCAATCAATGTCACAATTCACAATTTCTGGTCACACAGTAAAGGCATAATTCAAAATGTAATGACTGTTTAATAACAATGGCATGCTTAAAGAGCCTTTGTGTAAAAGTCTTTAAATTTTTGATGAGTAGACTATAGCCTAAGACTATGCTATTTTCTAATGGTTTTTAAGGATGTGATAATGTATATTATAATGTTATTGTTGTTTTACGTCTTCCTTTCATTTTACAATTACATTCAGTTCACAATCTGTCCCTTTGCGTCACCTGGTGGTAGTTTCGCGAATGATTTTAACATGCCACCGACTTGCAGTGAACGCCGCGGACCCTGCAATGGCGTACACGCGGTATTACCCATTTAAGTTGTCCACCTACTGCACATCGCCAAAACGGTTTTCTTGATGTCCACCTCGTTGCTTGCAAAATCAACATCCTTTGTGGAAAAAAAAAGGTATATATATATATATATATATATATATATATATATATATATTAGGGGTGTAAAGTTAGGCGTATTCGTATTGAACCGTTCGGTACGAGGCTTTCGGTTCGGTACGCGGTACGCATTATGTATACCGAACGGTTCGTTGGACTAATTAATTATATTTGAAAAAAAAAAAAAAAATAGAAATATTATGTTATGCGTTCAACAAGGTAGCCCAATAACCCAAACAACGTAACAGGCAACGCCCCTGACACCCCCGAAGAAGAAAAAAACACCAACTTATATGTTTATGTTAGGCTACTCAGCAGGCGCTCGCTCACTCAGTACGCGCTGAAGGCTCGTTGCAAAATGGCCAATGCGTTTAACAGACCAGAAATAGAAGATCCTCCAATAACCAACAGGTCTGGTGTTTGGGTGCACTTTGGATTCCCTGTAAGCTATAATGGTGATGACAAGAGAGTGGTGGATAAAAAAAACAACGGTATGTCGCATCTGCTACATGACAATAGGGTACACCAGCGGGAATAAAAAAAAACAAAAAAATAAAAACACCAGCGGGAATACTTGAAACATGTCAACTCATTTACTCCGACATCACCTTAGTGTGTCAGTATCTGGGGAAAGACGAAAAAGAGGAGAAACATACACGCAACAAACCCCGCAGCATTTAGACAGACATTTCCAACGGATTCAAACAGGGCAAAAGACTACATTTACGTTATATTTACGTTATAGCCGCGGATATGAGACCTTACTATTTACCATTCATTCTGTCATCACCATTATAGCTTACAGGGAATCCAAAGTGCACCCAAACACCAGACCTGTTGGTTATTTTAGGATGTTATATTTCTGGTCTGTTAAATGCATTAGACATTTTGCAACGAGCCTTCTGTGCATGCTGAGTGAGCGAGCGCCCTAGGGGCCGTTCACATATCGCGCCTACAAACGCGTGGAAAACGCTAGGTGCCGCTATCTCCTCCTTTCCAAGCGCTCGGGCAGAAGCGCTCCTGAGGCGTCTGTCTTTGCTAAGCAACAATGACGTGCTCTCTCCATGAGACGCGGAAATTTCAGCAAAGGATAAATGGATTTGCAGCTCTAAAAATCACTTACAGTAGCTGTGCTACTAAATTTATTTCAAAATTGCAATCCATATACAACTATGATCAGCTGTTCCTTCATCTTGGCTGAGCTTTCAACGTTGTTACGGGAAAGGATGAAGCTGATTGGTTAGTTCTTGTCACATGACCCGCGGTGCGCTTGCGGCTTTCTGAAAAGTTGAGATGTTTTTACATTTTGCTGTATCTAAAACGTACCGAACCGAACCGTGACATCAGTGTATCGTATCGAACCGAACCGTGAATTTTGTGAACCGTTACACCCCTAATATATATATATATATATATATATATATATATATATATATATATATATATATACACACAGTCATGCCCACAAATATTGGCACCCTTGGCAAATATGATCAAATAAGGCTGTGAAAATTAATCTGCATTGTTAATCCTTTTGATTTTTTATTTAAAAAATTCACAAAAATGTATCCTTACATTGGATAATAAGAATTTAAAACGGAGGGGAAATATCATTATGAAATTAATGTTTTTCTCAAATACTCATGGGACACAATTATTGGCACCCCTAGAAATTCTTATGAGCAAAATATCTCTGAAGTATATTCCCAGTCATATTCACAATTTGAATTTGAATGGGAATATCCTCCCCCAGCGGTTGAGTTACTGAAGCTTTTTCCCAATGCCGGAAGAACAGTGCCGTCCTTGGCACCGCCAAAATTGGTGCAATTCTTTGCCAAAATACAGGTTTGTATGTTTAATTTCATCTATGAAATCATTACTATGCTATGCTATATGTCACTTTATTTTATTTTATTTAGTTGGGGTCACTTGACTGATTGCACAGACACTACTGGAAGAGAGCTGAACTGGATGATGACATCACTGAATCATCAATGAACTGACTTTACCTAAAAAACTGACTGTTTGTTATTGTCCTCTTGCATTATCTACAAACTATTTTCCTGTTTATTAAAACTGCTTTGACAGTTTGTATTGTATAAAGTGCTATATAAATAAAGGTGAATTGACTTGACTATTGAGAACTGTGCTTATCAAAAAGGATGATATCACGTAAAACCTAAACCATCCTGGCTGTGTGGAGTACAAAGGTTTAATGGGAAGTTAACATCAGTCATATTTTTTAATAGCTTGGCTTTGCAATTTACTCAATATTTAAAAATGTTACAATTTACATCAACTCAGCTGTTTACTTTTGATATTAAAATCTCAAAAGATAATAAAGTATATAAATAAAAAGCGTCTCTGCTTTTAAAACAAACAAAAACAAAAAAAGTTCATGTCATGTCTTTTGTATGCTCAGATTTGTTATTACTTGTGATCAGTGGAGGCTCCAGACAATTTAGATTGGGGGGCAATGGGGGGGGGGGGGGGGTCTCATGAAAACCAACAAAAAATACAGTGGACACGGCTAATAACTGCATATTACTGCTACTAAACAACAAAAACAACACGACATATCAACTACTTTGTTTTTAATTAATTAATCGATTGCAGTTTGCAAACAATATACTCAAACTTTAAAGGAAAATGATGTCATTAATAACTCACCCTCATGTCGTTCCAAACCAGTAAGACCTCTTTTTATCTTCTGAACACAGTTTAAGATATTTTAGATTTAGTCTGAGAGCTCTCAGTCCCTCCATTGAAGCTGTGTGTACGGTATACTGTCCATGTCCAGAAAGGTAAAGTAGTCCATTTTGGTCCAAAAATAGCAAATACTACGACTTTATTCAGCATTGTCTTCTCTTCTGTGTCTGTTGTGAGAGAGAGTCATTCGATGTAACCGGATCTTTTTGAAACAGTTCACCAAATCGAACTGAATCGTTTTTAACGGTTCGCATCTCTAATACGCATTAATCCACAAATGACTTAAGCTGTTAACTTTTTTAATGTGTCTGACACTCCCTCTGAGCTCAAACAAACCAATATCCCGGAGTAATTCATGCACTCAAACAGTACATTGATGACTGAACTGCTGTGAAGATGAACACCGAGCCGAGCCAGATAACGAACAATAGACTGACTCGTTCACAAGTGAAGAACCGGTTGCATCGGTGTTCGTATCACCAGTGGTTCTCTCGGACAGTTCGATTCAATATTAGTTAGTTATTTTGTGCTCGACGTAATGGCGTCATTTGCGATGATTGCCCTTGATTCAAGCCTTTGGTTTACCCACACCCATAACACTAGCACAGAATCAGTTCAGAATCAATCAACAAAAGAATCAGTCCAGTTCAGACGCTCTGTGTGTCGCTCTGCTTCACGCTGAATCACACATGCGCAGTATCATCAGTTCATCGGTTCACGAATCGAACGCGTCTGACAGAAACGGTTCTTGGTACAGTGTACGAATAAATTTCAAAACAATTATTATTTACTATTGTTCTCCGTAGTTTGAAGAGAAACATTTTTTAATCTTCATCCCAGATATATACTTATAATACTTAGATTTGAAGGATCTCACAGAAGTCTGGCAGCCCACTAGTAGAGCCTTGTGCAACTAGCATTACATTTCTGAACTCAACACCCTTACTGATCACACTTCTGGTCAGGTGTACTTCACTTGGATACCTCAACTTAATTTCCTTAGCAGCTGCTTGGTTCAAAACATCAACTGAAACTGCTGAAACATCATGGGCTTCAAAGTCAGTCTTCTAGGCCTCATGTAATATGAAATCATCAGCTGGTGTTTCACTGCTAATGACATTGAAATGTTCTTAAAACAGTTTGTATGCTGTGAAACCTGCTTAAAGAAGCTGTGTGCTTCATAGTGCATGGTCCACTGCTCTACAAGTGGACCATATAACTTAATGAGCTGCGCATAGCAACAGAGTTCCTGGAAAAAGCTCTGTGTACTTCTGTCTATGTTCAGTGATTTTGCATTGAAGATAAGCAATTGTGTAATCCGTGTGAAAACTAGTAACAGCAAGTTCCACAATGTCCTTCAAATCCAAAAGAACTTGCCATGCCAATTCATTCTCTGGAAACAAATGTTTACATTTAATAAAATTAAGTTGGGACCATTTTTTTGATTGTAGCTGTAGCATCATGCAAGTAGGTTTGTTGTCTAGCATCCAGACTCGCCCCGTTCACACTGTCAGAGACACACAGCGACAGAGCGACATAACAGGGGCAAGGAACTCGACCGGAAGTTGAAGTCGGGTGGGGGCGGCCATCTTTTAGCAGAACTTCACTTGCGTTAGCATTCCCATTGACTCCCATTCATTTTGGCGTCACTTTGACAGCGAATAACTTTACATCTGAGGCGTTTAAAGACTCTGTTTGTCCATTATTTATTTCTAAAGATACACGACAATGTATAAAAGGGCTCCATTACCTTCTATGTTACATTATGGCCCCGTATAAACAGTTTTTGTAAAAATAGGCTAACGATTGCGTAATAACCACTCGACTCTCTGTTGCATTACCGTACAGACAGGAGGAGAAGCTCACAGGCAATTAACTTAATATGGTGTACTGGCGTTACATTTTAAAATACTATACAAAATAATTAATCAGAATACTTACTCCTGCTCACTCACGACAAAGAAGTCCCCGCTCGAGCTCGCCGTCTCTGCAAGATTAACGATGGCAGTTTGCACGCACAGCTACTAGAAGATTTACATCTGTCAGACAGGTTGCTGACGTCGTCAAGCTTCGTTTGAGTCTGCGCGTCAGAAACGGAAGTGCTAAAAAACGCTAAAAATGGCCTTCAATTGTCTCAATTGAGTTCCAATGGGGTCGCTGTGTCCATTTCTTTTACTGTCTATGCGACAATCTCATTCATTTTAACGGAGAGCTGGTGACACGAGTGACCACCAATAGGAGTGAAGAATCTGTCAGCAGTGCAGGTCTCGAGTTCAGGCAAGACAGGACAGATTTCCTGAGCGATTTCACTGAAACCACATACATGGATATATAAATGATGCGTAGAAAAGAAACAGTTGGCTAAGTGAATTTGAATCAAACATTAATGGTTTAAATTGTTGTTCATATAATACAGTTAGCAGTTTAGCACCGGTTAATGATTTAATGCACAAGCACTGCTGTACTAAATACAACAACACTCTCCAACAGCAGAATGGCCATTTCATTTATGTTAAGTCTTATTCCTAGTCATATTAGAAGAATATGCAAGATTTAACGGCAATATAGTTCATGCATTCAATATGCAAGATTTAACGGCAATATAGTTCATGCATTCATGACCTCTAGACTGGACTATTGTAATGCACTTCTAGGTGGTTGTCCTGCTTCGTCTATAAACAAGTTACAGGTCGTCCAAAATGCAGCAGCTAGAGTCCTTATGAGGTCAAGAAAATATACCCCAATTTTACAGTCTCTGCACTGGCTACCTATTAAGTTCCGCATCAGTTACAAATTATCATTACTTACCTATAAGGCCCTAAATGGTTTAGCTCCTGCGTACCTAACTAGCCTTCTACCACGTTACAACCCATCACGCACCCTAAGGTCACAAAACACTGGACTTTTGGTAGTTCCTAGGATAGCAAAGTCCACTAAAGGAGGTAGAGCTTTCTCACATTTGGCTCCCAAACTCTGGAATAGCCTTCCTGATAATGTTCAGGGTTCAGACACACTCTCTCTGTTTAAATCTAGATTAAAAACACATCTCTTTCGCCAAGCATTCGAATAATGTATCTCTTAAATTGTGAGTGTAGTTGCATCTGATCAAATGTGCATTTTTATTCATTAGCTTGGGTTAAACTAATTTTACTTTGTTGGATCAGCAGCTATGCTAGTGATGTCTCTATGTGTTTCTCTGTTTCTGCTGGGATCTTCATCCCGTGGTAACTAGGATTTACACAAGCTCCAGTCTGGATCCAGAACACCTGAGAAGAGATGATGCTGACCCTCAGAGGACCCCAGATGATGCTGACCCTGAATCAACAAACAGAACTAACAATTATTGCTAAATGTGTGACTGAATCATATAATAACTTAATTAATAATATTGATAGTTCATCGTCTAGCTGACTACGTCTTGTATTATTATTATTATTATTTTTATTTTTTCTAAAATCCTGTCAAATGTGCACAAACTACTAGCTACTACTAAATATTGTAGAAACATAATTTTCTGTAAAGTTGCTTTGTAACGATTTGTTTTGTAAAAAGCGCTATACAAATAAAGTTGAATTGAATATATCTATAGTTATGGTTGCGTTTTCTGCAGAGATGTGAAGATGTGCAGTCCAGTAAGATCACCGCCTTATCATCAGACACGCCCACGCGCGTCTTCACACAGTACAGAGTCTCACACACACACACACACACACACACACACACACACACACACGCTGGTGAAGACTCTCTGATGGTCAGCTTCACTGTGTGTGTGTTCAGACTCCGCTGATCGCAGACAAATTCACGGATAAACCATGGCTTCGTCAGGCGACACGAGACTGACAGCAGGTAACTAACTCTGTCTATCTACACGAATTAGTCCTCTTTTCACTCGTAGTGATGCAGTAAACGAGCTACAAGCGAGTTAGTCTGAAAACAGTCTTTCCTCGATGATCTCAACGCGCTGCGTCCGAAGGGACCGTCTACAAAGAGCGAAACGAGAAAAAGGTTTCTAAAAAAATGCCTTTACATCTGTAAACAACTGCACAATTCAGTTTACATTTTGTTTAATGAACTAAGAAGAACTAAACAAGCTAAACAAAATGTTTTTAAAATTACATCTTTAAAATGAGGCAGAATAATAAATACATTAAATGAATCAGGTGCTACAGTACAAGTCACCTTTATTCACATATTCAGTACTGGCTGTGTCAAGCAGGAGAATAGTTGGAGGACATTATCAGGTCATTTTTCCAGCTGGAGTCGGTTCATTGGTGATTCAGTGTTGACGTCATCCAGTTCAGCTCTCCTCCAGTGATGTCTGCGTGATCAGTCCAGTTTCCCCAGGTAAACAGAACCCAGGACTCCATCACTGACACACCTGATGTCTCAGTCCAAACCACCTGATCATGGTTCAGTGAAGCTGTGCCAACATCATGAAGGACTTGAGTGACCTTCTTGTGTTTATTTACATGGATCTGAATGAGTACTACAACAACAGCACTACCTACACATCCATTTACACAGATCCGTTCATCTCTCTCTCTGTGTGTGTGTGTGTGTGTGTGTGTGTGTGTGTATGTGTGTTATATTGTATTGTATGAAATTAATTGGCTATTTTTCCATTTTTCATGTCCTAGTCTCTCCTCTTTCAACACGTGCATCGTAAACATGGGAATAAAGCTCTTTTGGATTTTGCACAAGACGCTAAATTAAATAATTAAATTAGAGGCCATGTAAGGCACTCTTTTCATTTTTAACAAATATTCGTATTCATGTTTTTGTCTGTCAAGTGTTTATTTATTTTTATTTTTTTAATTAAAACAATATAATTGTCGTCACTCATTTATTATTCTATGTATTTTCTTTATTAGTTCATTGTTATTGTAATTGTATGCATTCAAATAATTTTTGAGAAAATATGTTTGGAGAGAAAGATACAGTCTCGGACAAACTTTTCCAAAAAAATAAATAAATAACCTTATGATTAAACAGATTAAAACAGGAGTGCATTTCTGCCACTCTTCACCAGCCAATCAGAAGCAACCTTCGTCTCATCAATGATGCAGGGAGAGATTAACTGAAGTTGCTCCTGATTGGCTACGATTATAGTTACAGTTA
The DNA here is from genome assembly GCF_003368295.1 of Carassius auratus. Lineage (NCBI taxonomy): Eukaryota > Metazoa > Chordata > Actinopteri > Cypriniformes > Cyprinidae > Carassius > Carassius auratus. Next base: position 95,937 of record NW_020528759.1, read on the forward strand.
AGTCTATGCGAAATACATACAAATAAAGTTCTGTCGTTTATTTACACTACATTACATTAATAAAAACTGAAGATTATTCCAATTATGAACAGTTCTTTGCTGTTATTGTAGTACTCATACAGTTCCATGTAAATAAACACAAGAACACTATTCTGTTATGATGTTGGCACAACTTAATTCAACCTTGGGTAATTGGTTTGCAGTACGTGTAGGTTTGTTGTTTTAAATGTTATTATAGAAGCAGATTTACACTTCCAATCATTATCTGCTCAGGACAGCAAATGGAGAGAAATGTAGAAAACATAGAAGAAACATTAATTTTGTGCAAAAGCTATGGTTGTTACAGTCACAATGTGTTAAATATACAAAGATGCATGTTTCAGAGGTGTTTTAATCAACACACAAGCCATCCTAACACAGTAGTACAGCTCAGAAGACGTGTTCACTGTACCGGTGTGAAAGTGACTACTGCTATTCTGTTGTGCCCTGATATGTGATACCGTGGATACTGTTATATATTCATTATTTCAAGTGTTGTATTTATATAGTGTTGTTCAGTTTGGTACGCTTTGCAAATTTTACCACAACTGATGATAAAGAGTTGAGGCTGAATGTTTTCATCCTCTGTGTGCAACACCATACTACACAGGAATTAGTAATCAAACACAGAGCATCGTAACAGACCAAACTAATAGAGCACAAATCACTGCTCCAGTGGTTGCCAATCTGAGGGATTGTGTACAGTCATGAGATTATTCTTCAAAAGAAACCTCTGCAGGGTGATGAAGACTACACTGCGTAACTGTCTCGCTTTTCATGCAGTCACTGGTCTGATATGTAAATAATTGAATACAAAATATTAATCTGACATATTTTAATGAGCTCAACATGACTGGCAGTACACTCTTGAGTGCTCTGTTACCAGTTGTGCTTGCATCAGTAACAGAACACTAGATGTGCGATTGATGAATCAGTTATATTGAGTTAAATAACTCTGACACAAAGGACCATTTCAAATATTGAACTGTTAAATATTAACTGTGTTCAACATTGATATTAATCAGAAATGTTTCTTGAGCAGTAAATCATCAGCAAACACTGATCTCCCTTGTGGTAGTGAAAAAAACCTTGCATTTCCGTGACCGTCTGACAGAAATAGCATCAGTATGGTTAGTAAAGTGGAAGTTGGAGTTGAAAAGGAGTTGTTTGATCAGGGCCTTTATTAACAAAACATTGTATCTTACCACTAAGAGGTCTTCTAAATAGCTGTAACACTTTTTAGCTAAGAGTTTTCTCTTAAAACCTTTTGACAAAGCTGCTGAGTCAAACTTTACTAAGGAATTAGTAAATAATCTAAGAGTTAGGGGGCGGGGCTGACCTCGTTGCTATGGATGATGTCATCATGCTTACTAACCATGCACACAGTGATTACTCTTACAAATGTGCTTCTCAAAAACACTGAGCAGATGTGTATATAAACAGCCTTTTAATTATCAGAGTAATCATGGCTGATAGTAAAATATAAAAAAACTGCATGCAAGAACATCTGTTACTTCTTGCACAACTAATGAATGAAAACAAGGATATAATCAAAACAAAGAGTTCAGATAAAGGTGATACCTTTATAAAAGCTCATTATCATCAAGTGTTTCTAAAGTGTTTACACTCCGAGGCAGATTGCCAGCAACAGCTATTTCAAGATGTTATAATCACTAAGTCATATATGTTTTAGCGCTGAAACACTTAAATAAAGGCTGAAATACTCTTAGAGCAAAAATGTAGGAGTTTAGAAAGATAAACATTTTATCTTACCACTGAGTTCTCCTAAATAGCAGTAAAAGTTTTCCCTTAAAACCGATTCACAAAGCTGCTGAGACTTACCTTTATAAACAGAAGTCTTAAGCTAAGAGTAAGGGGGCGGGGCTGAGCTCGTTGCTATGGATGATGTCATCATACTAACCACACACACTGATTGGCTGATAGTCTCTGTCAGAGATTTGTTCGTTGAAATATTGCAGAGCACAATATTATGTTGCTACATTCAGATAAAGGTTTAAAATAAACAAGTTAATTGCCACATTAAAACAAAGAGTTTAAAATGCAGGCTTAGTATCACTAATTAAACAAGTGGGCTATATATTCAGCTAATTGTCAGCCTCTTATACCTGTATGTATGCTTCTCTTAAACCATTAGTCAAGATGCATTAGGGCTGCCTAAAAAGCGCAACATTTTGTTGCTATTCTGAGTGCACATGAATAAATGTAGAGTCTTTACAGATGCAGAAGATGCAAAACTCTTGTCTAAATGACCAAAAATGTATTTTAAGAGTAAAAGGTCACAGCAGCGCTTCCATCTGTCCAAACCAAACTGGACATGAGAACAGCTATATATTAAGGACATAATAAAATATTTTGTGTTGGGATAACCTCCAAACCCAAACAATTAGAAAAAAAAATGTTTCTAAAATGTTTATATTCTGAGGTAGATTGCTTGAAACAGCCATTTTAGTATATTTGAGATTTGGTCTTAGTGAATTCACTACTCTTCACTACTCCTAACGTTTCACAGATTTAGGAGCTAATTTTAGCACTAAAACACTTTGTGAAATACTCTAAGAACAAATATTTAGAAGTCCTAAATCTAGGACTGACACGCCCATTATTTTTAAGATTTTTTCCTAAATCTGCAAGTTAAGAGCTACTTTTAGCCTGAAGATGTTTAGTGAATACAGGCCCAGATCTTGAGAGATGTAATGTCTTCTTGAAATCAGACTCTCCAAATATCCTCCAGGTGAATGGCAGGCCAGATCATCAGCAGTAAATAAGCATATTGTGCCAAATAAGACTGTACTTTGGACATTTATTTTCACATTTATCTGAACTTACATCCCTCAATAAATTTAATATCATCCATTATTGACTCAAATATTTTGTTGAAACCATACACTTCTTTGTCAGATGAATTAAAAAGCATACGTCTAGCAGGTAAATTCCTCAGACAAAAATAAACTGCTCCCATTCTGTGAACTTTAGTTTTAGAGCCTAAAGCATTTGTTGTTTCAAAATCATCAAAATAAAGTTAAACTTGTAAAGCTTGAGGAAATCTACTGTGAAATATTTGATTTTTAAAATGTGAGCCATTACAGTAGTAGTAGACAATTTTCCATCACTTTCAGTTGAATCCACAAAGAGCTTTTTCATTTGTTCATTGTCAAAAAGAAATTTCAGGCTATCAATAATAGATTTGACCTGTATCAGCTTGAGTTAACACTTGAGTTAATTTACCTTGGTTTCTTGCAGTGTCACCTCTAATTCCAAGGAACATTTCTGTTGGCTTGATAAATGATGCAATACTTGGTCATTTTGTAGGGGGTATCAACTTCCTCAAACATATGTCATTCTCTTTCAGTATCTTCCATCAAAGTCTGCTATTCATCATTGGTATAGAGTAACTATTAAGCAGAGATGTGGTTCTCTCTCTTGAAAACAGTCCAGGTTCTTTAGTGCATGTGCTGCTTCTTTGCACATGGAGGAGGAGCACATTTTTGCAACAAATGCTGCTTCACAGAGTAGTGCTGCAGTTACTGGAGCCATCAAAATGAGTCTGTCGAATATCTCCAGCAGCAGAAGTCCTCATTCATGCTGGTGTCAGATTCAGCTGGAGCATGCTCTCTATTGAGATGTTCAGCATGAGAACTGAAGTTATGGTGTGTTCATTGACAGCTGGTTGACTGCAAACAAGTGTATAATCCTGTCCATCAGAAAGTGCATGGACATGCCTAAGATGACTTGTATGTTACCGGATGTATTTTGAAGTAGATTTTGTGCACTTCAGACATATGTACATGGCGGTACAACTTAGGAAAGTGCTTGAAGCTTTGAAATAAGCTCCACAACTTTAGATCTCTTCCCACGAGAAAGGAATGTCATACACATTTTCAAAGAAATTAAAGACAGATGTGAGTTGGACAGGATATTCTACATTGCTAACCCAGTAGATTTTAAACAGCTTGTCGATGGCACACGTCAGACTGTTATCCTCCAGTGGAATGGTGACTTTGTCATTCTCTGCTACAATGATGTATTGTGCTGTAGAACCTGGGGCTCCTAAACAGACAATGTGGTGTTAAAGTCTGTCCTCCATCGTCTGGGAATTATCCAGGAGGCTGGAGATGCTGGTTCCAGCCTGTAAAAATAAAAGTACATTTGATAACGTTAGCAGTGTTGTCATTCTTGAAGCAAACTCTTCCCTGTTTGGGATCACTGTATTTAATTTGAGAATGTAGATACAGAATGAAGCATCCAGCATGATAGAGTAAACCGTCACTAGCGTTAGCAGCATCAGCCTCTCCTGGGTCCTAATGCCCTTCAGTTAGGATGGTTATTTATTTACTGGACGCTGTTGGCCTGTTTGTAATAAAATTAAAATACACAAATAACCTTAAGACACTTGGCCAAAATTAGTTGAAAAATTAGTTATAGTTTTATTCAAATCAGAGTCATGTAATTTTGTAACCTCACAAAGTGCTTGTTCAGAAAACTAACAAAGAAAAATAAAGCTAACATAAAAGTACAATCAATTTGCTTACCGGCTTAATGTCTGAGAGATAAGCCGGGGCCGACTTTGTTCTGCATTTGGCCCACCCTTTGCTCTTCCTGACGCAGTGGGGAAAAACACTGAATATAATGGCTGACTTTCAACTCCAAACTTTCCTTCAGAGAACTACTAAAACTAACGGTGTCCATAGATCATACATACATACCATAACGAGCAAAGAAGACAACCTTCACTCTCATTATGAGATGGCATGACCATCTTTTGCTACTTTGGAACAATATCTCCTTCCCATTTTCGAAGAAAGATGTCAGCCTTCCCAGGAAACAGCAGTATTATGATTTGAATTAAAATGAATGGGCTTGATTTTAGAGCACCCTAATCTGTAGCTTGCGGCTGGAGGGGGCTGGTTAAAGATTGTTAAAGGATAATGTAAGAGAAGGAACAGCATTTCAGAGGGAAAGAAAAATTCCAGATTATGACTAAAGATTACAAAGACAAACAGTTTTTTTATATATATGAGGAGAGTGGGGTAAGTTGTCACACTTTTCAAACTCTCTAACATTTAATGAGCACCAAACATCACAATGATATAAATGTCATACTAAATGAAAGAAGGAAGTCTTGGGCACATATGTTGTATTCATTACATTTTCATATCATGTATCATTAACAGCGATGTAGACTTTTGAATAGAGAATGTGCACTAGATTATCTAAAAAATAAGAACACTACTACTTAATTGTGATTATTGATTATTGATTTTAACTTTAAAATTCAAACCAGAACTGGAAATATAAAAACAATCATGCCTATTCAGTTGTTAAGTGATGACGTAAGAAACGCTGTTTCCGGGTCCAAGCCTCATCTCGCTTCACTTGAGAAGATGACCTCAGCAGCCGTTTATGAGCACTGTTTATTCATATTAATAATTTAAGATAAAAGCTTTCAAACTTACGGTATACACTACAGTCTCCGTGCTCACAGCGTCCCAAACACAAATAATTTATATATATATATTAGGGGTGTAACGGTTCACAAAATTCACGGTTCGGTTCGATACGATACACTGATGTCTCGGTTCGGTTCGGTACGTTTTAGATACAGCAAAATGTAAAAACATCTCAACTTTTCAGAAAGCCGCAAGCGCACCGCGGGTCATGTGACAAGAACTAACCAATCAGCTTCATCCTTTCCCGTAACAACGTTGAAAGCTCAGCCAAGATGAAGGAACAGCTGATCATAGTTGTATATGGATTGCAATTTTGAAATAAATTTAGTAGCAGAGCTACTGCAAGCGATTTTTAGAGCTGCAAATCCATTTATCCTTTGCTGAAATTTCCGCGTCTCATGGAGAGAGCACGTCATTGTTGCTTAGCAAAGACAGACGCCTCATGAGCGCTTCTGCCCGAGCGCTTTGGAAAGGAGGAGAAAGACGTGCCTAGCGTTTTCCACGCATTTTTAGGCGCTCGCTCACTCAGCACGCACAGAAGGCTCGTTGCAAAATGGCCAATGCGTTTAACAGACCAGAAATAGAAGATCCTCCAATAACCAACAGGTCTGGTGTTTGGGTGCACTTTGGATTCCCTGTAAGCTATAATGGAGATGATAAAATGAATGGTAAATAGTAAGGTCTCATATCCGCGGCTATAACGTAAATGTAACGTAAATGTAGTCTTTTGCCCTGTTTGAATCCGTTGGAAATGTCTGTCTAAATGCTGCTTGGATAGTTTGTTGCGTGTATGTTTCTCCTCTTTTTCGTCTTTCCCCAGATACTGACACACTAAGATGATGTCAGCGTAAATGAGTTGACATGTTTCAAGTATTCCTGCTGGTGTTTATCTTTTTTGTTTTTTTTTATTCCCGCTGGTGTACCCTATTGTCATGTAGCAGATGCGACATACCGTTGTTTTTTTATCCACCACTCTCTTGCCATCACCATTATAGCTTACAGGGAATCCAAAGTGCACCCAAACACCAGACCTGTTGGTTATTGGAGGATCTTCTCATTTCTAGTCTGTTAAACGCATTGGGCACCGTGTACCGTGCATGAACTGCTCGCTCACTCAGCGCGTACTGAGTGAGCGAGCGCCTGACTGAGTAGCCTAACATAAACATATATCTATAAGTTGGTGTTTTATTTCTTCTTCGGGGGTGTCAGGGGCGTTGCCTGTTACGTCGTTCGGGTTATAGATACAGTCGGCATCTAGTCATAGCTGGGGGCGTGGCGAGGGCGGAGTCGGCGTGGGGGAAAACACTGTGAGCATCGTGTGTATCTGAATGGCAAAATGCACATATTGAGCACTCATTCCCAGAGACACGTAGAACAGTTGTAGTCTCTTTTAACTTTAATATTCATATACACTAGTCCATATTGATATTTGATTCACTTTACAGCCCTAATATAGATGTATTCATTCAAAAATAGCCAAATCCCGTGACGTTCTGCTTTATGCAGCAAGCTCTTTTGACTGGATTCCACGATTCAATCGTTTCGCAAACACAAACGGGGTGAATTTATGAATGAAAGTGTAAAAGTTCTGACACAAAACTAAGTTGTTACGTGTCCACATGCTTTTTTAAGTGGGTTTATGTTCAACACTAGGCTAACGTTACACAGTTTTGCTTATGGTAGAATGATAAGGCTAATTATATATGCATTCCACTTTCTGAAACAACCTTACACAGTTTTGATAGCGTTAATAATGAACACGATGTTAATATAGCCTGCCTGTGATGAATGCCGACTGCACACACATGCTTAGTCTTGGGATTCCACAACTTCCCTTGATCATCCTCACAACTTATTGCTTGTAGCCATTTTGTCATCCTTTCCGGCTCTGTATGTTTTTTAGGAAGGATGTAGAACTTCAATTCATAATTTGTTAGTTTATTGGAGGTACAGAAAACGACACAGCAACTCTTCGGCGTGATTGTCCCATTAATTTCAATTGTCGCCAAGGCAATGTTTTCCCCCACGGGCTAAATTCATATCACGTGACGGGGCGTTCCCGGGGGCGTTCCCAGACCAACCCTCTGTATCTATTGGGCTACCTTGTTGAACGCATATCATTATATTTCTCTCTTTTTCTTTTTTTTAAAATATAATTAATTAGTCCAACGAACCGTTCGGTACATAATACGTACCGTGTACCGAACCAAAAGACTCGTACCAAACGGTTCAATTCGAATACGCGTATCGTTACACCCCTAATATATATATATTTTTATATTTATATTATCATAGTCTGGCTATCTGGCACTTCGGTATGGAGTTAAAGGTTAAGATTATAACTTTTTCGCTAGTATTTCATCACATTGTGAGTTTATATTAGCACCTTTTGTTGTTTTCTCGTGGTAACTGATAGAGCGTTTGGACACGGAAGCGCTGCTACGTGACGTCAGACTTAACAAGAGAATTGAATTTGGAAAAACAGTTATTTAAATCCAAACAATATACATTTAAATCAAGACCAATTACTTTGAACTTTAAACTCAAAAGTCCTGAATTAAATACTGCAGATAACTTTTTTTAACATGTTTAACCTCTGAGCAAAACAGATTCCCTGTACCTGACTAATCAGACTCATCTTCAGAATCACAACTTTGGCCCACACAAATTGCCTGGACTGAAGTGCAAGCATCATGGTCCCATTTGTTGCATTTTACACATTTTATTTTCTTCATCATCTGATGATGACTCTTGTATGATGTATGATTTTCTTCTGCCTTGTTCTTAGTGGGTCCAGATTTTGACTCACATATAACAATTTTGAAACAGCTTTTAGCTAAATTCAGCCATATTCTTTTCTATTTCTAGTTGCTGCTTAACTGGCGTGTAAGTAAGAATTGTTAATTGCACCGTTTTCTTCCTTTGCTGGCTGGTTTTTGGAGGCAAGCTTTTGGATATGGCCGGATGTCCTCTGGAGTTGGTAGTCTGCTGTCAGCAATAGCATTGCTGGGTAAGGATGAGCTGGTTATAGCTGAAGCTTAACTGGGCATGCTAGACAGAGCAGAGATAGCGCTGGAGCCTGGCAGGGTTCTGAATGGGTCGATCTGTGACGTAGGATGATGCAAACCCAATTTCCAGAAATACATCTCAATGTTTTTTTGAGCATGTTCTATGTGTTTATTTCTACTGGGGCAAGTTGTCACATATGATGACTTGCCCCAAAGTCATTGAGACAACTTGCCTCAAACTGAACTGTGTGCTAAAGTTGGCTAAATCTCAAGGTTAGCTTAACATAGCACGTCAATTAAAATATCAAAAGACACATTATTGTCTCCTCTATTTTGTGCAAAATAGTAGTTTTTAACATTCATACCTAACAAAGTTGTATTGTATAAATTGCAAATGTTTTACTTTTTAAGATAAAAATTAAGAAAATTATGCTAACCTCAGATTAGAGCGATCTTGACCACATTTGAAAAATAAATTGTCTATAGAAGAAGTCACATAAAGTGGCTATTAGAGTTTTGATACAGAGCCTCAAGTGTTGGAGTTATGAACAGTGTGACAACTTACCCCTCTCTCCTATATGAATTGCATAAACAACATTTTCACCATAAGAATAATAATGCACACTAACAAAGTAACACTTTGTGTCGTTCACTCCCAATAGGACTCCTCCTCCCCTTCAGCAGTTATTCGTTCTTCCTTCGTAGATTTCAAAGTCTCATCTCAATAAATCCACTGTGGGAGAGTGGGTCATAGAAATGTTACAATTGTACCTTTTATAAGAACCCATGGTGTGTGACGAGCAAACCAGCACAGTGGGTGTACTTCTGGTGTAATTGTAACTGTAATATTGGCTATTTAAAATAAATAAATAAAACTACTTTACAAAAAATTTACTACATTTTCAGTTGACCTGTTAACCAACTATCATATCACACTTACTATTCCAAGCTTTGTGTGTTTTGAAAAGTGGAAATTACAAATCCTTCATGCTCTTCTCTTCTCCCATCTTGATCTTTAGAGAAGGAAACAGTTACCACACCTTCTGCCAACATCCGTTTCTCTTCATTACAAGGGTAACTAAAATAAAATACAGGAACCAAGTTAAGTCTGTTTTCTCTACTGCTGATCAGCAGTTTGTTTTACAAGTTTTCTTCCCCAGTTATGTTCAGATTATTAAAAGTAATCAGTGTTTATTCAAAGTATTCACCATCTTTATATGTTATGACATTCACAGTTGTTTTAACATTCACAGTAAACTGTAAACTTACAATCCGCTTTGTTCCACCAACGTACTGACTCCTATCTTCACAAGGAGCTTTCTTGATGTCTCTGAAAGCATTCCTGAAGCTTCTTTATCCTTAAATATACTTGGACCTTTGCTTTGAGTTAGTGCTCACATTGTGTCTATATCAATTAATTATAATTCTTTAATATAATATATGTAATACATTTATATGTTTTCATTAGCTACCATTATGCACCATGATAATGCAAAAAGAAAGTGTAGATAAATACTGTACTACTTTACATTAGCATTTGCAATCATCATCCATCACCATGTTTGAATGGAACTGCCACTTGAAAAGCAATATTAATATATAATGCTTAAGGAAAGCATGATAATACTGCAATATGTATGCATGATACACAGGTAATTTATTATTAGTTATGTTACTGAAAAGGGAAATTACATACCAATGCATGTGATCCACTTCCCTTAATTGACTTAAATAAAACTTGAAACTTGTCTGTACTTTACTCTCTCTCCTGCTGCAGACTTCGCTAAACCACGCCCCACTTGCCACATACCCCCACTGCCCAACTCAGGCTGGGGAGACAATGTACAGCACCGGCCGTTCCTCCCCCTCTATCTCCTGCGACAGGACTGCACCCAGCCCCCTGTCCAACATGTCTGTCTGCAACACAAAAGGGAGAGAAAAATCAGGAAAGTGTAACAACGGCCCACCACATACAGCAGCCTTCACCTGGGTAAAAGCCAGCCGACACGGTTCCGTCCACCGTATCTGGCGCCTCCTTTTTAGTAAGATCCGCCAAGGGGCTGGTGAGGTCTGAATAATTAGGTACAAACCTTCTGTAATATCCCTTCAGCCCCAGGAACTACCTTACCTCCTTTTTGGTCTTGGTACATTGACAGGTTGCAACGGCTGCTGTTTTGTCAATTTGGGGACGCACCTGTCCATGCCCCAAGTCCACATGCCTAATTGCACACTTCTTTGGGTTGGCCGTGAGTCCGGCCCCCTTCAGCAATCTCAAGACAGCCCTCAGATGCTACATATGCCGCTACCAATCATTACTATATATTATGATATCATCTAAATATGCAGCTGCATATGCAGCATGGGGCAGCAGAATCTTATCCATGAGACGCTGAAAGGTGGCCGGTGCCACGAACAGCCCGAACGGAAGGGTAACAAATTTGTGTAATCCAAACAGCGTTGTGAAGGCTGTCTTTTCTCTGGACAATGTAGACATGGGGATCTGCCAATATCCCTTTGTTAAGTCCAGTGTTGAATAAAAATGAGCCGTACCGAGCCGATCAAGCAATTCATCAACCCGCGGCATTGGATACCCGTCGAACTTCAACACAGTAGGCCTGCAGCGATATTTTTTTTTTTGAGTATTTGCTTTTTCTTAAAATATTTATTTGAATTAAGTAAAAATAATAATTATAAATAGTTTAAACAAAAGCATACACTATAATTAAAAACTGAACGCAGCTACAATGCTGCTTGCTGACATTCAACTTTTTTTTTTTGCTTTTTTTTTTTGTTCATTCAAACGATTGACGCTGGATTGCCAATTGACGCCAATTCGAAAGTGAATGTTTAATGCACACACATTTATAAGCCATTTAAAAGCGAGGAAAAGAGGACACCCTCTCCCATCCCCCCACCCTATGGTGATACCGGTATTGCCTGCCACTTTGCAAGTAAATTAGATATAATTTAGAGTAATACAAGCACTTTCTCTCCCGGTGCAAATTTGCTTAACTTAGTCCCCCTGTTATACAGCAGGCTCTGTCTGTCCTGGGCTTGTAACAAATTCTCCATTGATAGCCGCCCCAAAGTGAGAAGTTTTGTCCTCAAGTCCAGTACATACTATATTTCGCTTTTACTTTGAGATGGTCCATCCTCCCAAGTTTCTCTTAGGACGTCCAACACCCCACTGGGCTGAAGTCCATAGAGAAGCTTCGAAGGGGGAAAACCCTGTGGAGGCTTGCGGGACCTCTCGCACAGCGAACAACAGGGGCTCTAACTATTTATCCCAATTCTTGACATCTTCTTGGACGAATTTACGAATCATGGATTTAAGAATGCGATTAAAACGTTTGACCAGGCCGTCGGTCTGTGGGTGATAGACGCAGGTCCGAATCGATTTAATGGCAAATCATTCATAAAGTTAGCGTAAAGTACGTGACATAAATGCCATGCCTTGATCCGTGAGGATTTATTTTCGGAATCCCCACACGGGAGATTAAACGAACCAGCGCATCACTGCTTCAGGATATCGTGTTACATAATCCACTATGATTTATGCAAAACAATGTTCCCTTGCAGATCGCTCTAATGGCCTGATGAGGTCCATACCAATTCTCTCAAAGGGGGCCTGCATTAATGGGAGGGTGCGCAAAGGCACTTTTGGGGCAGCCGGAGGGTTAACCAACTGACATTCAGGACAAGACGCACACCACCTGCGCACATTCTCGTGAATGCCCGGCCAAAAAAAAGGGTCATGAAGCGATTTAGTGTCATTGCCTGTCCTAAGTGCCCCGCCATTGGATTAGAATGAGCCACTTGGGTTGTATCTTCTTTTGGTTGTGTGTCTTGTGTCACTCGATACAACTGATCTTTTAAAATAGCAAAATATGGATAGGTAGGGATGATGGCCCTCTAAGACCAAGAGGTTCTGTACCGGAAGCTGCTGTGCAGCCACCTGAGACTCGCCCGAGAGCAATGGAATTAGGCATACCGGCCTTTGATCATGGGGCCATCCACATGCTTCCGCTGATTTTTCAAATAGTTCTAGAAACGCTTCAGGGTCATCCTGTGGTCCCATCTTATCCAAGGGTAGGTGAGTGGGCACCACGGGCTGTTCAGTGGCTTTGGTACGAACCTCCCGGTCAATCAAGCTCTGTATCTATGGCTTGGAGAATGGCGTGGAATCGCCTCTCATGCCCATTTCTTAAGTCCAACAGGTCCTGATGTTATTCCTGATGTAAGACCGCGAGGGATGAGATGACTTACACAAATGGCGTGGAGGACGGGGCTTGCATGGCGGCGGCTCTCCTTCTTCCTTTCCCTGGTTTCGGCACCAGTGTAACACATTCGTGAGTGGAAAGGAAGAGGACGGAGTGGTTAAAAATTAGCTTTCTCCAGAAATTTAGTGACAAACTTACCAAAGTGTATGAGGAGATATAATTTGTGAAGCACTAACATCAGAGCAGTGGTGGACGAAGTACACAAATCAAGTACTTGAGTAAAAGTACAGATACGTATAGTAAAATATTACTCCAGTAAAAGTAAAAGTACTCCTTTTTCAATTTTACTCAAGTGAAAGTACAAAGGCACTCAATTTTTTATGTACTTAAGTAAAAAAGTACTGAAAGATAGATGTTTACAATTTTATATAGGCTACTTAATTTAATTTTATATTAGCACATATTTTTTTTAAATAATCCTACTGCTCAAAATACCTGGGATTTTTTCCAAAATAACCACTATATGGAGTCAAGATATATTTTTGTTGTTGATATGGACTACGCTGATGAGAGTGATGTTAACTGTGAAGCTAACACTGTGATTTACCTGAGAGAAAACAGAGAAGACCATCTGATCTCCACCAGTAAGAAAAAAAGTATTTTAAAGTTTGTTGTTTTACAGAACATCACAGTTATATATGACATGATAATAAGGTCTGAAGTTAGGAAGAACATTTTAAGGAAAATATAATTATATTTTCATAATGATTTTTTCCTTCTCAAATCTTGTCTGTGGTGTAAAAACACCCCTGGCCAAACGGGGTGCATCTCTTCCCCTCTTTGATAATTACTGTAGTTACCATGTTATGAACATCACATCCTTACTTTTGTCCCTAGATGTAATCTATATATATATTTAGGTGGTTAAATAAAAATATTTGGACATTATTTATAAAAATTACCTTAAAAAATAAAACACAGAGACGCTCATTGATGTGTCTGCATCGTCTGCACTTGAGCATTTCAGTGGGCTTAGACCATAGACAGTAAAAGAAAACTTAAACAGATCACTCTTTACAGCGGATTTAGTTCCCAAACAACTGACAAGTTTGACCTAAATATGATTTTCAGTTACAATAATTAATCCTAAATTTCGTAATTAATAACTTACTTTTAGCAACATCAGACGCACGCGTGCTCACAAAATCTCCCGGTTCTTCTGTAGACTCGCACTAAACGGTTCATTTGAATCAGTAAGTGGTCGACTCCAGAACAGCTGCAATCGGATCATTCTAATTCGTAAACGAATTGTTTGGTGCGATTTGCGATCCGATTTAAAAGTTTATTTTGAAAAAACTCAGTTCGTTCATGATGAATCAGACACCGCTTCTGCGTGTCGGAGCACGTGATATATTATAGGGAGTAACGATATGTTTTATGAAATGTAGTGAAGTTAAAAGTACGATCTTATGCTTTGGAATGTAGTGAAGTAAAAGTAAAAGTTACTCAAAATAAAACTACTCAAGTAAAGTACAGATACATGAAAAATTTACTTAAGTACAATAACGAAGTAAAGCTACTCCGTTACTGTCCATCACTGCATCAGAAGGGTTACCAGGATGTCATGTTTGGGGAGGGGGGGGGCATTTGGCTTGTTTGGGGGGGCAACATAAACATTTGAAAAAAATCGGCGCAAAATTAATCTGTACTACAGTCGTGGCCAAAAGTTTTGAGAATTACAAAAAAATTTGTTTTAAAAAATTTTGCTGCTAAACTGCTTTTAGATCTTTGTTTAAGTTGTTTCTGTGATGTACTGAAATATAATTACAAGCACTTCATACGTTTCAAAGGCTTTTATCGACAATTACATGACATTTATGCAAAGAGTCAGTATTTGCAGTTGTCACGATCATTAGATTGAGTGCCCATGAACTTCAGTAGAGGGCACTCCAATCAGGACAATTCCACATCAACCACCAGATGTCACTCGGACTCTAGCACCTCTCATCTGTTGCACCACTCCCGAACTACATTCCCCATGAGTCACTGCATCACAATCACCCTGCCACACCTGCACATCATTCCTCAGCCAATTTCCTTGCCACACCTGCACCTCATTTACACACACATAAAAGCAGCACACTCACTCCCACTCTCTGTGAAGTCTTGTTTAGCCAGTCTGATATTTCCGAGCATTTTCCTTGTGTTTTCTGTACCTGACCTTGTGATTGTTTATACCGACTCTGATTCTTTGCTGCCTGCCCCCGGACCTTTCAATTGTTTATACCGACTCTGATTCTCTGCTGCCTGCCCCCGACATCTGCTTGTTTCTGTAATCTATTCTGGTTATCCCTACATACCTGACGCCGTCACTGATCTTTGCCTGTCTGACCATTCTCATCATTAAAGTTCTGCACTTGGATCTGAACGTCTCTGTCTCATCATTACAGAAGACTTCGCCAAACCAGGATCCAGCAGCTTTATTGAACCCCAAACCAGGTATGGAGCCAGCTAAAAGTTCATGCAACCCTGTAGATGTGCTATGCTCCATTTTTTTCAAGATGGCAGACCAATTGAGCTCTTTGTGGAGGAATTCCTTCAGTATAGTCACCTTTTGCCTGGGGAAGAGGATCTGATAAAGGACTGTTTCTGGAGTGGTCTTGATACTAAGATAAGCTTGAGTTTACCAGAGGAAGACCCTAGCTGGACCCTGGGACAGTTTATTGACTTTGTATTGCAGTTTTGTGGCTCTCCCTTTACAGTCCCTGTACTTGAGCCACTGCACAAGATGGCCGCCAGCCCAGCGCCGCTGCACAATATGGCCGCCAGCCCAGCGCCACTGCACAATATGGCCGCCAGCCCAGCACCGCTGCACAAGATGGCCGCCAGCCCAGCGCCGCAGCACAATTTGGCCGCCAGCCTAGCGCCGCTGCACAATATGGCCGCCAGCTCAGCGCCGCTGCACAAGATGGCGGCCTCAGTCGACTTTCCAGAGTCAAGTCACTGGTGATCCTCAAGGACAGAGTCACGTCACTGGTGATCCTCAAGGACAGAGTCAAGTCTCTGGTGATCCTCAAGTCACAGTCGATCTTCAGGAACCAAGTCACAGTCGATCTTCAGGAACCAAGTCAAGTCACAGTCGATCTTCAGGAACCAAGTCAAGTCACAGTCGATTTTCATGAATCCAGTCAAATCACCACGGATCTACCAGAGCCTCGTCACATCTCAGCCGCACTTACAGAACTCTCATCCTATTCTGTCATGGCCATGGAGGCCTTCTATGAGCTTCCAGAGTCGAGTCAGGTGCCCATTGACTTTCCAGAGTTGAGTCAGGTTCCGGTTGACCCTCCAGAGTCGAGTCAGGTGCTCGTGGACCCTCCAAAGTCGAGTCCGGGTTAGTCACCGTCGACCTTCCAGAGTCAGGGTTAATCACGTCGACTTTCCAGAGTCAAGGTTAGTCACCGTCGACCTTCCAGGGTCAGGGTTAGTCGCCGTCGACCTTCCAGGGTCAGGGTTAGTCGCCGTCGACCTTCCAGAGTCAGTGCTAGTCGCCTTTGACCTTTCAGAGTCAAGTCAAGTCACTGGTGATCGTCAAGGACAGAGTCAAGTCACTGGTGATCTTCAAGGACAGAGTTAAGTCACTGGTGATCTTCAAGGACAGAGTCAAATCACCGGTGATCTTCAAGGACAGAGTCAAATCACCGGTGATCTTCAAGACAGAGTCACGTCACCGGTGATCTTCAAAGACAGAGTCACGTCACCGGTGATCCTCAAGGACAGAGTCGATCTTCAGGAACCAAGTCAAGTCACAGTCGATCTTCAGCTCTCATTCGTTCCGGTCATAGCTACGGAGGTCCTCCATGAACTCACCGCCTGCCCTGTCACGGCCATGGAGGCCAGCTACCATCTCATCACGGCCACGGAGGCCGCTATTTAACCTGTTTATGTTCCTGGTGGGCTTCTGTCCCCTCTTCTCAGCTGTGGTGGTCGTCTGCTCCGCCCTGGTGGGCTCAAGGTAAACCTGCTCTGCCTTGGTGGACCCCTGTTCCCGAGTTAGGCCAATTGCGGGCCCCTGTTTCCCCTGTCAGGCCCAGGAAGGGTCATTGTTTCCCATGTCAGGTCCACGAGAGGCTCCTGATCTCCATGTTAGGCCCAGTTCTGCCTGCTCTTCCCCGGTCCTCGACCACTGCACTTCATCATGGACCTGGCCCTCCGTCTCTCCCCCTGTTCCGCCTCCGCTCCACCACCCTCCTAGATTGTTTTGAGCATCTAGAAGCTGCTCCTTTGGGGGGGGGGGGCTATTCACGATCATTAGATTGAGTGCCCATGAACTTCAGTAGGGCACTCCTATCAGGACAATTCCACATCAACCACCAGATGTCACTCGGATTCTAGCACCTCTCATCTGTTGCACCACACCCGAACTACATTCCCCATGAGTCACTGCATCACAATCACCCTGCCACACCTGCACATCATTCCTCAGCCAATTTCCTTGCCACACCTGCACCTCATTTACACACACATAAAAGCAGCACACTCAATCCCACTCTCTGCGAAGTCTTGTTTAGCCAGTCTGACATTTCCGAGCATTTTCCTTGTGTTTTCTGTACCTGACCTTTGGATTGTTTATACGGACTCTGATTCTCTGCAGCTTGCCCCCGGACCTTTGGATTGTTTATACCGACTCTGATTCTCTGCTGCCTGTCCCCTACATCTGCTTGTTTCTGTAATCGATTCTGGTTATCCCTACATACCTGACGCCGTCACTGATCTTTGCCTGTCTGACCATTCTCATCATTAAAGTTCTGCACTTGGATCTGTAGGTCTCTGTCTCATCATTACAGCAGTGTTGGTTCTTCTTTTTCAGGACCTCTTCAATTCGACTGGGCATGCTCTCAATCAACTTCTGTGCCAAATCCTGACTGATAGCAACCCATTCTTTCATAATCACTTGGAGTTTAGTGGGTTTTTGTTTGTCCACCTGCCTCTTGAGGATTGACCACAAGTTCTCAATGGGATTATGATTCGGGGAGTTTCTAGACCATGGACCCAAAACTTCAACATTCTGGTCCCCAAGCCACTTAGTTATCACTTTTGCCTTATGGCACGGTGCTCCATCGTGCTGGAAAATGCATTGTTCTTCACCAAACTGTTGTTGGAAGAAGTTGCTGTTGGAGGGTGTTTTGGTACCATTCTTTATTCATGGCTGTGTTTTTGGGCAGAATTGTGAGTGAGCCCACTCCCTTGGATGAGAAGCAACCCCACACATGAATGGTGTCAGGATGCTTTACTGTTGGCATGACACAGGACTGATGGTAGCGCTCACCTTTTCTTCTCCAGACAAGCCTTTTTCCAGATGCCCCAAACAATCAGAAAGGGGCTTCATCGGAGAATATGACTTTGCTCCAGTCCTCAGCAGTCCATTCACTATACTTCCGCAGAAGATCAATCTGTCCCTGGTGTTTTTTATAGAGAGAAGTTGCTTCTTTGCTGCCCTTCTTGACACCATCTTCCAAAAGTCTTGGCCTCATTGTGCGTGCAGATGCGCTCACACATGCCTGCTGCCATTCCTGAGCAAGCTCTGCACTTGTGGCACTCCGAAACCGCAGCTGAATCCTCTTTAGGAGATGATCCTGGTGCTTTCTGTACTTTCTTGGATGCCCTGAAGCCTTCTTTACAAGAATTGAACCTCTTTCCTTGAAGTTCTTGATGAACCTATAAATTGTTGATTTAGGTGCAATCTTAGTAGTCACAATATCCTTGTCTGTGAAGCCATTTTTATGCAACGCAATGATGGCTGCACGCGTTTGTTTGCAGGTCACCATGGTTAACAATGGAAGAACAATGATTTCAAGCATCACCCTCCTTTTAACATGTCATGTCTGCCATTCTAACCCAATCAGCCTGACATAATGATCTCCAGTCAACATTCTCACCTGAGTTAACAAGACGATTACTGAAATGATCTCAGCAGGTTCTTTAATGACAGCAATGAAATGCAGTGGAAAGGTTTTTTTTGGATTAAGTTAATTTTCATGGCAAAGAAGGACTATGCAATTCATCTGATCACTCTTCATAACATTCTGGAGTATATGCAAATTGCTATTATAAAAACTTAAGCAGCAACTTTTCCAATTTCCAATATTTATGTAATTCTCAAAACTTTTGGCCCACACCTGTACACACCATCTGTTTTAGTGCATATCTTTTTCTAAGCCAGGAACCCAGAGATAGGCACAGGGCCCCTATTAGACTATAGGGCTATCACATAAAAGTTAGTTAAACCAGGTCAACATTAATGATATGATGATGATATTCTTATTATTATCGACAGATTCATATATAAAACAGATCACAGTGATTGCCTGATGATGAGTGACAGGTTTTTGCTTGTAAGAAGACGTGCTACACGAGTAGGCTTTTTTAAATGAAACTGAAGGCACGTTTGTATAGACAAGAGGTAAATTAATTTGTTTCTTTTTCTAAGCTGTTCCAGACGTAGGTGGTACTTCTAGGGCTAAAATGATTCTTGAATTACTCTTAGTAAAACACATTAGGAGTCTAAAGTTTTGAGTGACAAGCCCATTATTTTTAGGAGTCTCTCTTAAATTCGCCAGTTAGGAGCTACTTGTAGCGTTTTATAAGTTTCTTTGTGAATGCGGCCCCAGGTAAAAACAAATTATATGCTCATTTGAACAGTATGAGAACAGTATTTGAATGTTATTCTCTTGTTGTAAGTGGCTTTGGATAAAAGTGTCTGCTAAATGAATGAATATAAATGTAAACATGTAGGGCTAGATAAAAGGAAACTTATTAGGCCACAGGGGGTCAGGAGACTTAGAGAGTTGAAATAAAAGCTATTTTTGTGAAACTATAAGACTTTAATTTATGATATCATTAGCAGAAGCAACATAACCTTTTTAAATATAGTTTCTTTTTTTAATTATTTTTTTATTATTAAAAAATGTGGCAGATATTTAGGCCAAACTACATGGGTCAAGATAAAAATATTTGTCATTATTTTATCTTTGTTACTTAAAAATCAGAACAAAGATATTATAAAAATAAAGCGTGTTATTTTCAGGAACAAGAGGTGTATATAGCAGGAGCATTAAACATTTTTTACACTGATTCCTATTAAAGCAACTGTATTAAAGAGTATTGAGTGATTTTTCGCTGTGTGTTTGGTGTTTAAGTAACTGTGATGGCTAAGGCCACACTTGCAGGATAAATCGGGCTAGTTTATTTTGTTGTAGGTTTCTAGTTCCTTTCTTTTGTAGGAGAAATTGATTTGTTTAAAGGATTAATAGTTTGTTTATAAATTTAATGCATTTATTTTGTCTCCCTAAGATTTACCCCAAATATTTAGTGTTAGTTGTGCATATTGTCTCATTTAAGATCAAAGAGCAACATAATTCGTTACTAGAGTGCACGCTAGGAATCTAATAAAATCACAACTGCACAAGATATGGGGTATTTTCTTTAATTAGTTTAAAGATTTGAGTCTTACCCGTGGTTCTGCCGGGATCCATGACTGCAGCATGGAACCAAGGTGTAATTAAAAGAGCGCTGCATTTCCTGATGTCCTTTTATATTCTGTCTTAGGAATTATGGGAAATGTAGTTTGGGTACCACAGGGGTTTGTTAATTATTGGTTAATTGTAAGATTGTCATAATAAAGGGCATTCTTTCCATTTTATTTTATTATTGCTTTATGGTATGGAATCTAATGTTTATAGAGTTTATTTGTGTGTATATTCTTTTCTTTTTCATCTAGGTTTGATGTACCGACTTGAGTCCCCCTGTAATTATACAATGGTTTGCTCTGGTTTGTTAAAGGGTGTGATTTTTGTCTAGGGCTGAGTCAGTTCTGGTGAGGGATCCCTGGAGTAACATCTGAGGCCCAGAACTCAGTAGCATGTTAATTTTATTTATCAGTTAGTTTTTTTTTTTCTTTCTCTTTTCTTTCTTTTATTTTGTTTCTTATATTTTCTGGCTACTATTGTGAACTGTATATAAGTGTGGCAGTTAATAAAAAGGTAATTTTGAAGATCTATGAACGCTTCCTGAAGATTTTATGGAAGAACCCTGACAAGATGGTGGCAGCGGTGGGATTCTGTCCAGGAGGAGGTTGTTTATAGAGAGTCAAATGCGGAAGGAATGGCGCCAAAGAAAGCAGTGCGTGCTGGTGTTCCTGCTGACATCGAGGTCATACCAGATGGGGGAGAGATACTGACGGAGGATGCAGCAGGTGCGGCGGGCCATATGACTGAAGAAGAGTCGGAGGATGAAGTGCTGGAGCTTAAACAGATGTTTCAACGGTTTATGCAAGATCAGCAAGAGAGAGATGCACGTCAAGCACAAGAGGCAGTTCGACAAGAGACAAGATGGAAATCTCTTCAGCATCAGTTCCGTTTATTTCAAGGTGAGGTCGGCCAGCGAACTTCGTTGGAGGATTTGCAAGATAGGGGAGCCGTTGAGCCAAAGGAATCGTCAAGAGCTTCTAGTGGCTCTCATAATAGGAGCCATGGATATGTGCTGCAGGAACCAAAGATGCAACAACTGAGTGAGTCAGATGACATCGAACATTACTTAACTGCATTTGAACGGATTGCTGAGGTGTGCCGATGGCCGAGGGAAGATTGGGCCATTAGACTCCTTCCGTTGCTGACCGGCAAGGCGCGTGCTGCATATGTGGCAATGGATGTTGAAGATGCAATTGACTATGTGCAGGTAAAAGAGGCTATCTTGAAGAAGTATTCCATCAACCATGAAACGTACCGACAGAGATTTCGTGCTATGGAGGTGCTTGAAGAAGAGACCCCTAAAGAACTGTATGTTTGATTAAAGGACTTGTATCAAAAATGGGTGAGACCGGCAGAGAGGACAAAACAGGAGATTGGAGAAATGATTATCCTTGAACAATTTCTACGAATGCTTAACCCAGAAGTGCAGACCTGGATCAAAGAACACAGTCCGTCTTCAGCTGAGGAGGCGGCCCGTCTAGCTGATGTTTTCGTGGCTGCACGACGTAGAGCTGAGCCCTGGAGCCTCTCCCGTTGGAAGACAGCCCGGGACAGATCTTACCGACGACCGAGTACAGCATTTCAAGGAAGCAGGTCTGCAAATGAGGCAAGTGTAACACGAACTGAGAACTTTGGTGCCTCTGGTGTAGAGACTATTAAGTGTTATAAGTGTGGTCAGTTAGGTCATAAGAAGCCAATGTGTCCCCAGTTGACAAAAACACTTGGTAATATATGTTATGTACCTCGAGAAACCCTACCTGAACCTGTTAACCTTCCCATTCCGAGTCAGGTGATAAGAACTGTTGAGTTGAATGAAAAAAAAGTCACTGCCTTAATAGATACAGGTTGCACACAAACCCTAGTAGAATCCGAGTTGGTACCTGAATTATGTGCTAGTAGTGATGCTCCGGTAATAGTGAGATGCGTTCACGGGGAGGAGCGGCAGTATGCGGTCACGGATGTATATCTGGGGATAGTGGGGCAAACCTATTTGATGAAGGTAGGACTGGCACAGAACTTACCATACCCAGTAATTTTAGGTCATGATTTCCCTGCTTTGATGGATTTGTTACCCTTTCAGGATAGCTGTAATGTAGTTCTGACACGGGCACAAAGCAGGCAGAATGAATGTGAGAAAGAGGAAAACCCATTGATGTTTATGCCTTTCTTTGACTCTGAATTGTCTATGAACCAATGTAAAGTAAAGAAGTCTAGGAGGGAAAGAAAACAGGAAAAATTTAAAAGAACCATAGTGCAGGCTAGAGGACTAAAAGAACCTGAGAAATTGTTGAACGCCAATCAAATTCCCATCCCTGAAGATATGAGGCAGTTACAGAAAGAGGATACAGAAATTTCAAAATTGTACTCTGAGGTTGTTGAGGCAGGGGGGAAAGGGTCGAAGGTGGTCCGGTTTCAAGGGAGATCTTTTTGTGTAAGGAATGACTTGTTGTATCGTAAAACAGGAGATCAAATACAGATGGTATTGCCTGTTAGTGTACGTCATACAGTGATGACAATGGGGCATTCCATCCCATGGGCAGGACATTTGGGTAGGCGTAAGACTCACTCTAGAATTGGTAAGCATTTTTACTGGTTGGGTATGTCTAAGGACATTGCTGAGTTTTGTAAAGCGTGCCCTGAGTGCCAATATAGCGGAATTCACCAACCCCATAAAGTCCCATTAGTTCCTCTACCAGTCATTGATGTTCCCTTTCAGCGGCTGGGAATGGATATTGTAGGTCCACTGGAACGAAGTAAGACCGGCTATAAGTACATGTTAGTTATTTGCGACTACGCGACACGGTTTCCAGAAGTGTTTCCCTTGAAAAACATCAAAGCTAAAGCTATTGCCTCGTGTCTGGTTCAATTATTTTCAAGAGTAGGTATTCCAAAAGAAATACTGACCGATAGAGGAACAAACTTCACGTCTCAGCTTCTGCAACAGGTGTATCAACTGTTGGGGATAAAAGGGTTAAGAACAACCCCCTATCATCCAGAGACGGACGGGCTAGTAGAAAGATTTAATCAGACTCTAGTGCAAATGCTTCGCAAATTCGTGAATGAGGTGGGGACCGACTGGGATCAGTGGCTACCATACCTCATGTTTGCTTATAGGGAAGTACCACAGGCATCAACCGGGTTTTCGCCATTCCAGCTGATGTATGGTCATGAAGTGCAAGGACCATTGTCCCTGGTAAGAGAATTGTGGGAGGGGAACTCAGAGACGTCAACTAAAACTAGTGTAATTGATTACGTGTTAGCCATGAGACAAAAATTACAACAAATGACCGAATTTGCGTCTGCCCATTTGACGGAAATACAGAGAAAACAAAAGACATGGTACGACAGGAAGACAAAGTCGCGGTCTTTCGAGCCGGGTCAAAAGGTTCTTGTGATGCTTCCTACCTCAGAAAATAAACTTTTGGGTAAATGGCAGGGGCCGTTTGAAGTAACTAAAAAAATGGGAACAACTACATATGAGATTGCGACCCCAGGACAGGCACGAGCACATCGGGTGTTGCATATTAATTTGTTGAAGGAATGGTACCCACAGAGTGAAAGTACCGTTGTTAATTTAGTCCGGTTGATTGAAGATGAGGAAGAGGCAGAAGAACAATATTTACCTGGTAGTCAGCCCTCACCACCTGTTGATCTTAACCATCTTTCGGTAGAACAACGAGCGCAAATTCAGCAATTATGTGATCCAGAGTTGTTTAAAAGTCAGCCAGGCTACACGACACTGATAAAGCATAGAATCGTGCTAAAGGAAAATGCTCAGCCGAAACGAATGAGTTACCGCATCCCTGAACGATTGCTGACTGCCTTTGAAAATGAGGTAACATTGATGCAACAAATGGATATAGTGGAACCATCAAAAAGTGAATGGTGTAATCCGGTGGTGTTGGTGCCAAAAAAAGATAATACCCTCAGGTTCTGTATTGATTTTCGTTATTTAAATTCTGTCTCTAAATTTGACTCCTATCCTATGCCTCGTATCGAGGAGTTAACTGAAAAACTGGGTAAGGCTAAATTTATCAGTACCATTGATTTAAGTAAAGGGTATTGGCAGGTGCCTTTGGATTTAGAATCCCGAGAGTTGACTGCTTTCCGTACACCAAGGGGGCTAATGCATTTTCGGGTGTTACCGTTTGGGCTGCACGGAGCACCCCCGACTTTTCAAAGATTGATGGATACTGTATTGGATGGTTTAGGAGAATTTGCAGCAGCTTACTTAGATGATGTTGTGATATTTAGTACCTCATGGGAGAGTCATCTTCACCATCTTCAAACAGTCTTCCAACGAATTAAAGTTGCCGGTTTAACCATTAACCCTGCAAAATGTTCTTTAGTTAAGACTGAGACTGAGTATTTGGGGTATACATTGGGCAATGGAGTAATTAAGCCGCAAGTGCTGAAAGTAGGGGCGATTCAATCTTGTCCACTTCCAGCTACAAAGAAACAAATTCGGTCATTTCTTGGTTTGGTCGGTTGGTACCGGAAATTTATCCCCCATTTCTCGACCATTGCGGCACCATTAACGGATTTAATTAAAAAGACGAGTCCCACCAAGGTGCAATGGACAGTACCTGCAGAAAAAGCATTCCTGGAGTTAAAAGGGATGCTGAGTAACGAACCTGTTTTGCGCAGTCCTGATTTTGAAAAGTCATTTGTACTTCAAACAGATGCATCTGACTTGGGTTTAGGAGCGGTCCTGATGCAGGAAGAGAATGGAGGAAGGCATCCTGTGGTATATTTGAGTCGGAAATTATTTCCCAGAGAAACTAGGTATTCTGTGGTGGAGAAAGAATGTTTGGCGTTGAAATGGGCTCTTGACTCGTTAAAATATTATTTGCTCGGCCGAGATTTCGTTATTGAAACGGATCATAAAGCTTTGAAATGGTTGAATAGAATGAAGGATACCAATTCTTGTTTGACACGATGGTTTTTGTCTATACAACCTTTCCGCTTTACAGTGAAGCATCGTCCGGGGGTAGAAAATGTAGCAGCCGACTTTCTTTCTCGCTCACCGTGCGTGAACGCATAGGTGGGGGGAAATGTGATGGCTAAGGCCACACTTGCAGGATAAATCGGGCTAGTTTATTTTGTTGTAGGTTTCTAGTTCCTTTCTTTTGTAGGAGAAATTGATTTGTTTAAAGGATTAATAGTTTGTTTATAAATTTAATGCATTTATTTTGTCTCCCTAAGATTTACCCCAAATATTTAGTGTTAGTTGTGCATGTTGTCTCATTTAAGATCAAAGAGCAACATAATTCGTTACTAGAGTGCACGCTAGGAATCGAATAAAATCACAACTGCACAAGATATGGGGTATTTTCTTTAATTAGTTTAAAGATTTGAGTCTTACCCGTGGTTCTGCCGGGATCCATGACTGCAGCATGGAACCAAGGTGTAATTAAAAGAGCGCTGCATTTCCTGATGTCCTTTTATATTCTGTCTTAGGGATTATGGGAAATGTAGTTTGGGTACCACAGGGGTTTGTTAATTATTGGTTAATTGTAAGATTGTCATAATAAAGGGCATTCTTTCCATTTTATTTTATTATTGCTTTATAGTATGGAATCTAATGTTTATAGAGTTTATTTGTGTGTATATTCTTTTCTTTTTCATCTAGGTTTGATGTACCGACTTGAGTCCCCCTGTAATTATACAATGGTTTGCTCTGGTTTGTTAAAGGGTGTGATTTTTGTCTAGGGCTGAGTCAGTTCTGGTGAGGGATCCCTGGAGTAACATCTGAGGCCCAGAACTCAGTAGCATGTTAATTTTATTTATCAGTTAGTTTTTTTTTCTTTCTCTTTTCTTTCTTTTATTTTGTTTCTTATATTTTCTGGCTACTATTGTGAACTGTATATAAGTGTGGCAGTTAATAAAAAGGTAATTTTGAAGATCTATGAACGCTTCCTGAAGATTTTATGGAAGAACCCTGACAGTAACATAAAAGGAATAATTCCGCGTATCCCTGACTAACATTAACGATCAGATGCGTTGCTGTTTTGTTCAACACTGCCTTTCGCATCTACGGAAAATACCTGTACACAGTACATTTACATTTACATTAGCAGATGCTTTTATCCAAAGCGACTTCCAAATGAGGACAGTGGAAGCAATCAAAAACAACAAAAAAGAGCAATGATATATAAGTGCTATAACAAGTCTCAGTTAGTTTACCACAGTACACGTAGCATGAGCTATTAAATAATATAATAAATAAAAAGAAAACAGATAGAATAGAAGCTAGTGCTAGAGGTCTTAAATATATACAGTACAGACCAAAAGTTTGGACACACTTCTCATTCAAAGAGTTTTCTTTATTTTCATGACTATGAAAATTGTAGATTCACACTGAAGGCATCAAAACTATGAATTAACACATGTGGAATTATATATGGAATTATATTAATAACAAAAAAGCTTGAAACAACTGAAAATATGTCATATTGTAGGTTCTTCAAAGTAGCCACCTATTGCTTTGATTACTGCTTTGCACACTCTTGGCATTCTCTTGATGAGCTTCAAGAGGTAGTCACCTGAAATGGTCTTCAACAGTCTTGAAGGAGTTCCCCGAGAGATGCTTAGCACTTGTTGGCCCTTTTGCCTTCTGTCTGCGGTCCAGCTCACCCCTAAACCATCTGGATTGGGTTCAGGTCCGGTGACTGTGGAGGCCAGGTCATCTGGAGCAGCACCCCATCATTCTCCTTCTTGGTCAAATAGCCCTTGATGCCTTCAGTGTGAATAAAATAAAGAAAACTCTTTGAATGAGAAGGTGTGTCCAAACCTTTGGTCTGTACTCTCTCTCCTCTCTCTCTCTCTCTCTCTCTCTCTCTCTCTCTATATATATATATATATATATATATATATATTTGCACATACATAAACATACACATAATTGCATAATAAATGAAAGCGAATACAAAAAGATTAGAAAAGTAGTAAGTGCTAAAGTTAGATGGTCAAATGAAGATGATGTATGAAATACAGTAGAGGTTTTCTAACACATTTGACCATCTAAAATAATAACAACAATAAAATACATTTGACCATTTATATTTGACAATTTCTAATAAAAAAGAATTCTAAATACCTGTTGTGTATCCAAGTCATCCATCGATGGGAAAAGAGGTGTGAACTTGATTCTTGAGGCACGGATTGACTTTGCTGCAATGCGATTGGATGATAGTTAACACATTTTGTGTTTCTCTCTCTTTTTTTTTTTTTTTTTTTTTTACACATGATCAACTTAAAATTACACAAAATGTGTTAAAATAGCCATAACACAAAAATTTGTTATTAATTAACATCCTTTTTGAGAGTGTGCAAAGCAACTGCAGAGATTTGAAATGAAGTATTGTTGAAATGGTAACAAAATGTGGTGTTAATTTTTGAAAACAAAATTTAGTTGAGCAGTCTTAATTAAATTTGGGCTTTTCATCACTTTAAAATGCAAATAGTATTTAACGCAGGGGGAATTGTATGCGCTTAACAAAAATGGTTCCAAACAGTATCAATTAAGGGTTCATCATCTTGTAGTTTGAGTCTAAACAGGAGCCTTTTTAATAATCTTCCATAAAGATCTGTGCTTTAGCCCAGATAGCTCAGGTGCATCTGTAAGAGATCTTGCTAAAGATCTGGACCTATATTTAGAAAACATTTAACTTAAGCCCTATTCGCACGGGATTAGTATTTCCTGGTGACCTCCAGTCATTTGTTATAATTGCGGGGGTTGTCTGTGATCTTAACCCCATGCGATTTGCAAAGTTAAAATTCCCCCACAAATGACCTACAGTATTTGGATCTGCCCGAAACTTGCATGTTTGATAAGAGTCCCGGCCTGAAGACATTAACATGCCGATATTCATTAGTAATCATAGCGCCACCTGTTGGCAGCAGGAAAAATATTTACTATTTTATAAGCATATGGCCCAACGTTCACTGTTCCTCCTATGGGCACCGGGTGGTGGTGAGCCCGGGTGCGAGGGCCCTTTCATCGCTGTTTGCAGCTTTAATTTAAATTGTGATTAAACTACAGAGAGCGATCAAAGAATGCCTTTATGTTGTTTGGAGCTGTCAGTCACACATCGCAAGTATATCTGCACACTTTGCCCAAATTGCTGTTACAATGAATGGCGCTGTTATGCTGCACAACGAAGCTCTTACTGTATTCATGTCGATATTGTGTTTGCTGTTAGTTGTGGTGAAAGCATTTTGTGACAGAAAACGCATTGCAATGATGAGATCACTGCATTCACTCGATAAACAGACTCTGTCTACTTAATGCTCATCACTGCAGCTTTTCATGTGACGGGAAAAGATCGAAAAAATGATTTTATAATCAACACTTCCATGATTTGTTAATCTCGACAGCTATAATAGTAAAAAAAAAAAAACATAGTAAAAGTATTTGAGAGGGGTTACAGATGTAATACGCATTTTGAATGCAAAGATGTCAGCCAATCACAACAGAGTCTCACAGCAAACACGCCCCTTCAAACAGAGCATTCAAGCCAGATGACTAAAACCAGGATATAAAAATTTATTTTATTTCTAACTTTCATATGTAAAAATCATACTAACAATATAAATACACATCAGGAAACATTAAAAAAGCATTTAAAAAATAATTCACATCATGGGACCTTTAATCAAAGAGCTGCATCACAGAGACTTTTGAATATTTTAGAAGATAAAGAAAATTAATTAAATAATTTTCTTCTCTCTGTAGGAAACAGGTGCGGGTCTATGGATCTTCCACCACCGAGATGTGAGTATACACATTGAGAAATCACTTGATTCTCAGTCAGTCTGCTGTAGCTCATCAATGAGCTCGTCTTCTTTCTCTCACTGTTCTTCAGTGTCTATGAGACTGGTGCTGGTGGGAATCACTGGAGCAGGTAAAAGCTCCTCCGGAAACACCATCCTGGGCAGACAAGCCTTCAGAGTCCTCACAAGCCCTTCATCTGTGACTAAAGAGTGCTCGAAAGAGACAGAGGATGTGGCTGGAAGAGAGATCACAGTAGTAGATACACCAGGCATGTTTGACACTGATATTTCAGAGGAGCAGCTCCTGATACAGAAGATCAGTAAGTGTATAAACATGACAGCACCTGGACCTCACGCCATCATCCTGGTCATTAAAGTGGATACGTTCACCGAGGAAGAGAAACACTCGGTGGAGAAGATCAGAGCCATATTTGGAGAAGAAGCAGATAAACACACCATCGTCCTCTTCACTCACGGAGATGAACTGACCGGCTCTATTGAAGAGTTCATGGAAGCCAACGAGGCTCTGCAGGAAATCTTGAGTCGCTGTGGGGGAAGACATCATGTGTTCAACAATAAAGACATGGAGGATCGTAATCAGGTGGTGGAGTTCCTGCAGAAAGTAGATGCTATAGTCACTGCTAATGGAGGAGAACATTACACCAGTGACTCTTACCAGGACGTGGAGCTCATGCTGAAAACTAAACCAGAGGAACTGAAGAAGGAGTATGAGAAGAAACTACAAGACATTCAGAGAGACCTGGAGGCCAGATTTACTGAAGAGATGAAGAAACTACAGGAGAGAATAGAGACACTGACAGTGTCGGAGCAAGAGAAAGAAGAGAAGATCAAAGAGCTGGAACAACTGAACAAGTGTAAAATGAGAGAGTACAAGCGTTATTATAAAACCAAGCTCAGAGAGGCCAGACAGGAGGCAGAACAGACCTGTACTCATCCAAATATAATACACAAGATCTTCCAGAAGATTCTCAAAATCAAACCTTAATCACATTCTGGTAATATGTATATCTGTGTTAGCCGCAGTCAAACACACCTGAAGCATCGAGGATTTCAGGACTGTTGATAATTACAGACAGGTGTGTTGGAGGATTTAATTACATTGGAACTGAAGTCTGCAGAACAGTAACTCTCAATACGCTTACAAACCCCTGATATACAGTATGTGTAACATTTGTAATATGTAGAGCCCTAAAAGCCCAAGGGTGAGCAAAAAGCAAGCAGGCAAAGATCTGTTCGTGCCATTTGGTTTTAAAGCAAGCCAATTTGGGCCTTCCCAGAAGCGACTGTCCCAAGCAGACACTGTTGCAGGGCTTAGCCACACCCTGTACGGTTCCTTTCCCGTGCATAAATTAAAAAGCTGTTTAATTCATCAATGTGGATTTGTCTTTCTGTTTCTTTTAATAACTTCTATAAAGTTTCGTAACATGCGTAGGATTCCAGATTTCACCATTTCATTCATACCAAAGTAGTGCAAATAAAATTAGCTTTCCTTCAACACTAATCTTTCCATATCTTACACATACACTCACCTAAAGGATGAACACCTGTTCAATTTCTTATTAATGCAATTCTATAATCAACCAATCACATGGCAGTTGCTTCAATGCATTTAGGAGTGTGGTCCTGGTCAAGACAATCTCCTGAACTCCAAACTGAATGTCAGAATGGGAAAGAAAGGTAATTTAAGCAATTTTAACTGCCATCAGTATCCTTGCATGATAATTTCATAGGAACTTCCCCCTCACATTGTGAAATAATAATAATAATAAACTTTATCTTATATAGCGCCTTTAAAAGTAGCATCTCAAAGCACATTACATAAAAAAAATAAAAATTAAAAGAAACATATGTGCAGGCAGTAAAATCAAAAAAATAGAAAGCCATTATAATAACAAACAAAGTAATCACATGAATCACATAAAAGCTATCCTAAAATACAATGTTTTGAGGGATGATTTAAAAACACTAAGGGATTCTGCATTCCTAATCTCAGAGGGCAGGGAATTCCACAATTTAGGAGCCAAAGAAGAGAAAGCCCAATCACCCATAGATTTTAGCCATGTTGTTTGGATAGGTAAAAAAACCAGCTTCAGAAGAGCGTAGAGCACGTGTAGGAGTGTAGGGGGTTAAAAGCTCACACAAATATTGAGGGGCCACATTATTCAAGGCCTTATAAGTGAGCATGAGAATTTTAAAATTAATATGAAAACTAATAGGAAGCCAGTGCAATTTTTCCAGGCTAGGTGTGATGTGCTCCCTTGCACTGGTTCTAGTCAGAATTCTAGCAGCTGAATTTTGTACCAACTGTAATTTACTCAGGATAGCATTAGAAACTCCAGCCAGCAATGCATTACAATAATCAATGTCTGAAAAAACAAAAGTGTTGATTAACTTTTCAGCCACAGAGAAAGTCAACATGGGACGTAATTTGGCAATGTTTTTGAGATTAAAAAAAATATGCTTTAATGTCAAATGTTATATTGGCATCAAATATCACCCCCAGATTTTTTGTTTGGAATTGTAAGGCAAAGCCATCCACATTTAAGGTTATGGATGCAACTGATGAGGTGAACCAATAAGCATCGATTTTTTTAATGGACTTGTAACAATGTTACATGTTAATTTAATGGCCAAGTATTTAACCTTGTACAGTACAGTAGAAAGTATACCCACAGTACAGAAGTACAGTAGAAAGTGTATCCACAGTACAGAAGTACAGTAGAAAGCATAACCAAAGTATAGAAGTACAGTAGAAAGTATACCCGCAGTATAGTACAGTAGAAAGTATACCCGCAGTATAGAAGTACAGTAGAAAGTATACCCACAGTGTAGTACAGTAGAAAGTAAACCCTCAGTATAGAAGTACAGTAGAAAGTATTCCCGCAGTATAGAAGTATACCCGCAGTACAGAAG
Source organism: Carassius auratus (assembly GCF_003368295.1). Lineage (NCBI taxonomy): Eukaryota > Metazoa > Chordata > Actinopteri > Cypriniformes > Cyprinidae > Carassius > Carassius auratus. Next base: position 127,910 of record NW_020528759.1, read on the forward strand.
TACAGTAGAAAGTATACCCGCAGTATAGAAGTACAGAAGAAAGTATACCCGCAGTATAGCAGTACAGTAGAAAGTATAGTTCAAGGCCTTATAAGTGAGCAAGGCCTTATAAGTGAGCATGAGAATGAGAATTTTAAAATTACCCGCAGTATAGAAGTATAGAAGAAAGTATACCCGCAGAATAGAAGTACAGTAGAAAGTATACCCACAGTACAGAAGTATAGAAGAAAGTATACCCACAGTACAGAAGTACAGTAGAAAGCATAACCAAAGTATAGAAGTACAGTAGAAAGTATACCCGCAGTATAGTACAGTAGAAAGTATACCCGCAGTATAGAAGTACAGTAGAAAGTATACCCGCAGTGTAGTACAGTAGAAAGTAAACCCTCAGTATAGAAGTACATTAGAAAGTATTCCCGCAGTATAGAAGTATACCCGCAGTACAGAAGTACAGTAGAAAGTATACCCGCAGTATAGAAGTACAGAAGAAAGTATACCCGCAGTATAGCAGTACAGTAGAAAGTATACCTGCAGTACAGAAGTACAGAATAAAGTATACCCGCAGTACAGAAGTATAGATGAAAGTATATCAGCAGTACATAAGTACAGTAGAAAGTATACCCGCAGTATAGAAGTACAGTAGAAAGTATACCCGCAGTGTAGTACAGTAGAAAGTAAACCCTCAGTATAGAAGTACAGTAGAAAGTATTCCCGCAGTATAGAAGTATACCCGCAGTACAGAAGTACAGTAGAAAGTATACCCGCAGTATAGAAGTACAGAAGAAAGTACACCCGCAGTATAGCAGTACAGTAGAAAGTATAGCTGCAGTACAGAAGTACAGAATAAAGTATACCCGCAGTACAGAAGTATAGATGAAAGTATATCAGCAGTACATAAGTACAGTAGAAAGTATACCCGCAGTACAGAATACAGTAGAAAGTATACCCGCAGTAGAGAAGTACAGAAGCAAGTATACCTGCAGTATAGAAGTACAGTAGAAAGTATACCCGCAGTATAGTACAGTTCAAGGCCTTATAAGTGAGCATTAGAATTTTAAAATTACCCGCAGTATAGAAGTATAGAAGAAAGTATACCTGCAGAATAGAAGTACAGTAGAAAGTATACCCGCAGTACAGTAGAAAGTATACCCGCAGTACAGAAGTATAAAAGAAAGTTTACCCACAGTATAGACGTACAGTAGAAAGTATACCCGCAGTATAGAAATACAGTAGAGTATACAGTACAATTATAAAAGAAAGTTTACCCACATTATAGAAGTACAGTAGAAAGTATACCTGCAGTATAGAAGTATAGAAGAAAGTATACCCGCAGTACAGAAGTATAGAAGAAAGTATACCCGCAGTATAGTACGGTAAAAAGTATACCCGCAGTATAGAAATACAGTAGAAAGTATAGCCGCAGTATAGTACAGTGGAAAGTATACCCACAGTATATAAGTACAGTATACTTATACTTATTCTATACACAGTATAGAAGTATAGAAGAATGTATATCCACAGTATAGAAGTACAGACGAAAGTATACCGGAAGTGTAGAAGTACAGTAGAAAGTGTACCCGCAGTATAGAAGTATAAAGGAAAGTATACCCGCAGTATAGTACAGTAGAGAGTATACCCGCAGTATAGAAGTACAGTAGAGAGTGTATCCGCAGCACAGAAGTGCAGAAGAAAGTTTACCCGCAGTATAGAAGTATACAAGAAAGTATACCTGCAGTATAGAAATACAGTAGAAAGTATAACCGCAGTATAGTACAGTAGAAAGTATACCCGAAGTACAGTTGAAAGTTTACCCACAGTAAAGAAGTACAGTAGAAAGTATACCCACAGTATAGTACAGTACAAGGCCTTATAAGTGAGCATGAGAATTTTAAAATTACCCGCAGTATAGAAGTACAGAAGAAAGTGTACCTGCAGTATAGAAGTATAGAAGAAAGTTTACCCACATTATAGAAGTACAGTAGGAAGTATACCCTCAGTATAGAATTATAGAAGTATACCCGCAGTACAGAAGTACAGAAGAAAGTATACTCACTATATAGAAGTATACCCCCGCAGTACAGAAGTACAGTAGAAAGTATACCCGCAGTATAGAAGTATACCCGCAGTATAAAAGTATAGAATATTACCCACAGTATAGAAGTACAGTAGAAAGTGTACCCGCAGTATAAAAGTACAGTAGAAAGTATACCCGCAGTATAGAAATACAGTAGAAAGTATAACCGCAGTATAGTACCAGTGTTAATTTCGTTGACGAAGACTATGACTAAAAATATTCGTCAACTAACCTTTTTCACGGACGAAAACTAAATAAAAACTAAATAAAAAGTCAGATATGATGACGAAAAACGTGACGAAATATAACTGACACTTTAGTCAACGAATAAAAATGAGACGAAAATATATGGGAGGGACGAATGGAGAAGAGATCCAATCAGAGCGAATCTTTGAGGGTAGGTTGATCTATGCAGAAGCAGCCGAGCCATTTTAAAAAGCCGCGGCAAATACAAGCACAACAGCTAAACAAACGCAGCAGCAGTTACACAGAAAAGAGAATATAGATGAGTTTGCAGAAATACACAGTTTCGAGGACGTTTTCATATCAGTTAAGTTGTTTATACAGGGAACTACACTGCAACCTTTTGAAATGCCATTGCGACCCAAAGTTTTATGGGGTCGTAAATGTATCACTGATTATTTTTGTACCTATTTATGTGTAATGCTATGTTTTAATATGAGCATTTATTAAAACAGAAATGTGTATTTTAAGAATACGTTTTATAGCGTGCTCCGAGCATTCAACACATCAAGTTAGCTTCAGCCAATTTCTAAACTACAGCAAATAAACTGTGATATTGTAAGAAACGTTGAAGGTGTCTGAATACATTTTGTTTTGATTGTGTATTTTATTTTACAGTGAAGACTATGCAGTGCTATTTTAAATGAACAAAAACAAACTTAAAAAAATGTAAACTTTGTGAAAACAGCACAAATAAAGAAATAGAATGAACATACAATACAAATATAATATAGGTGGTTGTCTATTTCAATAATACTGTACTTCATCTTGAAAGAATGTCATATGCATTGCATATCATTCAGGATGAATGCTAAGACTAGACTAAGACTAAAAGACTTAAGACTAGACTAAGACTAAAACTCTTATGATATTTAGTCGGCTAAAACTAGACTAAGACTAAAACATTTCAGATGACTAAAATGTGACTAAAACTAAATTCAAAAGACTAAGACTAAATCCGAATTTGCTGTCAAAATGAACACTGTATAGTACAGTAGAAAGTATACCCGCAGTATAGCAGTACAGAAGAAAGTATACCCGCAGTGTAGAGGTACAGTAGAAAGTATACCCACAGTATAGTACAGTTCAAGGCCTTATAAGTGGGCATGAGAATTTTAAAATTACCAGCATTATAGAAGTACAGAAGAAAGTGTACCCACAGTATAGAAGTATAGAAGAAAGTTTACCCACATTATAGAAGTACAGTAGGAAGTATACCCGCAGTACAGAAGTACAGAAGAAAGTATAACCGCAATATAGAAGTATAGAAGTATACCCCCGCAGTATGGAATTACAGTAGAAAGTAAACCCGCAGTATAGAAGTATAGAAGTATACCCCCGCAGTATAGAAGTACAGTAGAAAGTAAACCCGCAGTATAGAAGTATAGAAGTATACCCCCATAGTATAGATGTACAGTAGAAAGTAAACCCACAGTATAGAAGTATAGAAGTATACCCGCAGTATAGAAGTATAGAAGAAAATATACCCGCAGTACAGAAGTATAGAAGAAAGTATACCCGCAGTACAGAAATACAGTAGAAAGTATACCCACAGAACAGAAGTACAGTAGAAAGTATACCCGCAGTATAGAAGTATACCCGCAGTATAAAAATATAGAAAATTACCCACAGTATAGAAGTAAAGAAAGTATACCCGCAGTATAGAAGTACAGTAGAAAGTATACCCGCAGTACAGAAGTACAGAAGCAAGTATACCAGCAGCATAGTATGGTAGAAAGTATACCCGCAGTACAGAAGTACAGTACAAAGTATACCCGCAGTATAGAAGTACAGAAGAAAGTATACCCACAGTGTAAAAGTACAGTAGAACGTATACCCGCATTATAGTACAGTTCAAGGCCTTATAAGTGGGCATGAGAATTTTAAAATTACCAGCATTATAGAAGTACAGAAGAAAGTTTACCCACATTATAGAAGTAAAGTAGGAAGTATACCCGCAGTATAGAATTATAGAAGAAAGTTTACCCACATTATAGAAGTACAGTAGGAAGTATACCCGCAGTATAGAATTATAGAAGTATACCCGCAGTACAGAAGTACAGAAAAAAGTATACCCGCAATATAGAAGTATAGAAGTATACCCCCGCAGTACAGGAGTACAGTAGAAAGTATACCTGCAGTATAGAAGTATACCCGCAGTATAAAAGTATAGAATATTACCCACAGTATAGAAGTACAGTAGAAAGTATACCCGCAGTATAGAAGTACAGTAGAAAGTAAACCCGCAGTATAGAAGTATAGAAGAAAGTTTGGTAACACTTTAGAATACTGTTTCTTACTTACTACATAACTAATTAGGAATTACTGAAGAACTAACAGGTAATTATTCATTAACACTTAACTCACTACTGTTAACTACTAAGAAAGATGATTTAACTAATCAGTATGTAATATAATTTTATGATTGTGTTAAGTAACAGTTAGCTAATCAGTAACTAATATATTCTGTGACACCTCCTGAAGAACTACTATTAATTATCAACTAGTTAGGGTTCAAGAAAAATAACTATGAAATAACTACTTCTGAACAGTTATACGCAAAAAAACACTATAATAATCAGGCTGTGTCCCACAAATCAAGTACTTGAGTAAAATTACAGATACCCCAATAAAATATTACTCCAGTAAAATTATAAGTAGGCCTGTTAATTTTCAAAATTACTTGAGTAAAAGGACAAGTACAAAGAACTACTACAGTAGCAACTTTGTTACAGCCCAATTATTAGCCTATAATGGAAATGAAATATGGATTTTGTTTGCTTCTAAATGTTTAACTTTTGATTATGAAATGTTTGTTAAATTAGTTAAAATGTGGGCAGTATACATGTTAAAATGGAATAAAATATGCTGTAATAAGAAATGTTCTCATCTGAAATAAACAGATGAACAAAGTTTATGATTACTTTTATAGGTTGTTCTTAGTCAAAATGATGTAGTTTATTAAGTGCTGCGAAATTATCTGATAATTAATTATTAATTACTAATGGGTTCCCTATGTTTTCACTTTAGAATACTGTTTCAGATTCTAAGTAATTCTTCAGGAATTATTTGATAATTAATTATTAATTAATAATGGGTTCCCTATGTTTTCACTTTAGAATACTGTTTCAGATTCTAATTAATTCTTCAGGAATTATTTGATAATTCTTTATTAATTACTAATCGTTTCCCTGTGTTTTCACTTTAGAATACTGTTTCAGATTCGAAGTAATTCTTGAGGAATTATCTAATAATTCAGCCTGATCTCACAATCAAAACGTACATATTTAGACGTAAATTAAAACTGTCCAATATGTATGTGCCTTTAAATATTAACAGTGTTGTTTAGGTATTATCTAGACGTAATTATAGGTTCAATACGTAACTAAATTTACATAAAAACAACCTAAAATAAGTACAGATAGAACGTTTTCTCTGACCAGTCAGTTATCCATAGAAAAATGCGTAACCCCACCCGAACCTAAACCTACCCAATTTATACAGAATGTTAAAAGAATAAAACATAATAAAAGACAATTTTAGTAAAAATATAATATTAAAACGTTATTTTGAGCCACTAACGTTAATTCTACACCTACTCCTAAACCTACCAATAACCATTTCTTAAAACTACATAACGTTACTGTTATAAATAAACAAATAACAGACAAACAAACGTAACACTAATCATTTATTTTTTGCGAAAAGATCAAAAGTGGTACCAAAAGTAGTTCAAATGATAATGAGTTCCAATCGCAGTCCTCTCTGGAGGTAATAGTTTTTATAAGGTACAGAGCATAATTTAATTTATTAATCCGTGAAATTATGAATCTGTCTTCTCTCCGTGAAGGCGCATTGGCGCGGTACTGATTTCAAATGTCTATCAACTGAAACACGGCATGTCGCAATCTGTGACGAATTAGGTGAGAACCAATGAGAGTTCGATATCAGTGCCGTAAACCGTGTCGTAACGTTTCTCGAGGGTGGCGCACTGGCGCTATTTTCACATTCAAATCATATCATAACGAGCGCGGGCTTTGACTGTGACGGTCGCTGTTGCTGAGAATGAAGATGAAAATCGATTGATAAAGGGCTGAATTTGGATATGTTCCTTGCAAACATCTGGATTCTAAAGATATGGAGTACAGCAAACAAATAAAATGGATGTGATTTGTAATTTTATGCTGTGCTTTTGTGTATCTATGGTTGTAATGCCACTCATTGGATAGGAGAAAATCGCACAGCAAAATATTGCAAAATGTTTCAGGTTCAAAATAAGTCATTCAGAATTATTTGATCATTAATAATTAATTACTAATGGGTTCCCTATGTTTTCACTTTAGAATACTGTTCCAGATTCTAAGTAATTTTTGAGGAATTATCTAATAATTATTTATTAATTACTAATGGGTTCCCAACATTTCCACTTTAGAATAGGTTTAATGTTTCAGGTTCAAAATAAGTCCTGCAGAATTATTTGATAATTAATTATTAATTAATAATGGGTTGCCTATGTTTTCACTTTAGAATACTGTTTCAGATTCTAAGTAATTCTTCAGGAATTATCTGATAATTCTTTATTAATTACAAATTGGGTACCTGTATTTTCACTTTTCCTGGTGTGTATATATATATATATATATATATATATATATATATATATATATATATAATGTCGTATATGCTGAGGAGGCACACATACAGTACTGTATATAAAATATAAAAACTAAGGTAAGTTATCACAAGGCACTGGAGTGGGGTTCCTACTGGAAGGTGATTTCTTACAAAACACACTCACAAAACAATTTACTACATAGGCAAAACCTCTATAAAATGTATTGCATTGATTAATATTGCATTTTCATACTACTACTATTATTGCTAATATCATTTATATGAAAGGGTCACAATTCAATGTAATTGTGTAAAACTGTTCATTAGTAGTTACTTCATAGTTATTTTTCTTGAACCCTAACTAGTTGATAATTAATAGTAGTTCTTCAGGAGGTATGACAGAATACATTAGTTATTGATTAGCTAACTGTTACTTAACATAATCATAAAATTATATTACATACTGATAAATTAACACATCTTCCTTAGTAGTTAACAGTAGTGAGTTAAGTGTTAATGAATAATCACCTGTTAGTTCTTCAATAATTCCTTATAAGTTATGTAGTAAGTAAGAAACAGTATTCTAAAGTGTTACCGAAAGTTTACCTGCAGTATAGTACAGTATAAAGTATACCTGCAGTACAGAAGTACAGAAGCAAGTATATCCGCAGCATAGAAGTGCAGAAGAAAATTTACCCGCAGTATAGAAGTATAGAAAAAAGTTTACCCACATTATAGAAGTACAGTAGGAAGTATACCCTCAGTATATAATTATAGAAGTATACCCGCAGTACAGAAGTACAGAAGAAAGTATACCCACAGTATAGAAGTACACCCCCGCAGTATAGAAGTACAGTAGAAAGTAAACCTGCAATATAGAAGTATAGAAGTATACCCGCAGTATAGAAATACAGTAGAAAGTATACCCGCAGTATAGAAGTATAACAGAAAGTTTACCCACAGTATAGAAGTACAGTAGAAAGTATACCCGCAGTATAGAAGAAAGTATACCCGCAGTACAGAAATACAGTAGAAAGTATACCCGCAGTATAGTACAGTAGAAAGTATACCCGCAGTATACAAGTACCGTATAAAGTATACCCGCAGTATAGAAGTATAGAAAATTACCCACAGTATAGAAGTACAGAAGAAAGTATACCCGCAGTATAGACGTACAGTAGAAAGTATACCCGCAGTATAAAAGTATAGAAGAAAGTTTACCCACAGTATAGAAGTACAGTAGAAAGTATAGTCGCAGTATAGAAGTATACCCGCAGTAGGGTAGGTCTGGGCTGGCCTGTTGGCGTTGCGGGGACCCGGAGCATTTCGTGGACAGGTGTCCAGTGATGGAGGTGGAGATGATGGTCTGGGTCCCACGGGCCACCCCCGGTCAGGCTGGCGAGTACCAAATACCCGTGAGTATCAAGGGGGGTACATATCCGGCCTTGGTGGATTCAGGATGCAACCAAACCTCAATCCATCAAAGCCTGGTTCAACCGGGGGCGTTGGATACAAGCCGCGTGGTTAAGGTGCGGTGTGTACACGGGGATGTGGTGGAATATCCGGTCGTCCCAACTTGGATTCAATTTCGGGGACAAAAACATAGTGTGGAGGTGGCGGTTAGTCCCCACCTCCGGCATCCAGTAATTTTGGGGACGAATTGGCCCGCGTTTACGGTTTTATTGGGGTCGTTATGTGCGGATGCCTCTTGGGGAAATAAGGCACGGAAGGAGACCGCGCGGGTGCAGGTGGGGGAAACTGACTTCAGGGGAACCAAGCGGAATCGGGAGACTAACTCTCTCGGGGGAGCACGATGACTTTCCCCTGGAGCAGTCTCAGGATGAGACGCTAAAACATGCGTTCCAGCAGGTCCGCACCATCGATGGCCAGCCTCTCCAACCGGCCCTTCCGCTCTCCTATCCCTATTTTGCCATTTTAAAAGACTGGTTGTATCGAGTGACCCAAGACGCTCAGACAAAAGTAAATACAACCCAGTTGTTAGTTCCAAAGAGCCGCAGGGAAATGCTTTTCCATGCGGCTCATTCTAATCCTATGGCGGGCCATTTGGGACAGGCAGCCACACTAAATCGCCTCATGACCCGATTCTTCTGGCCAGGCATTCATGACAACGTGCGCAGGTGGTGCGCGTCTTGTCCGGAATGTCAGTTGGTGAACCCACCGGCCGCACCAAAAGCGCCGTTGCGCCCTCTCCCATTAATGCAGGCCCCCTTCGAAAGAATTGGTATGGACCTCATCGGGCCATTAGAGCGATCGGCACGAGGACATCGCTTTGCATTAGTCATAGTTGATTATGCAACACGATATCCTGAAGCAGTGGCCCTCCGCAACATTTCCGCTAAAAGTGTTGCGGATGCCCTGTTTCGTCTTATCTCCCGGGTGGGGGTTCCGAAAGAATATATTACATTATATTCAGTAATGATTGGCAGCGGCATATGCAGCATCTGAGGGCTGTTCTGAGGTCGCTGAGAGGAGCGGGTCTCACGGCCAACCCAAAGAAGTGTGCGATTGGGCGCACACCTGCCCACGTCCCAAGACCAAAAAGGAGGTGAGGCAGTTCTTGGGGCTGGCGGGATATTATAGGCGGTTAATTCCTAATTATTCGGACCTCACCAGCCCCTTGACTGACCTCACTAAAAAGGAGGTGCCAGATACGGTCCAGTGGACGGAACCGTGTCAGCAGGCTTTTACCCAGGTCAAGGCTGCTCTAAGCTCTTCAGCCTTTTAAATTCAAGGTGGTCCACAGGCCGGGTGTTCAGATGGTGGTGGCTGACTTCCTCTCCAGAAATGGGGGGGGGGGGGGGGGCTGCAGGCCGGACGGCTCCCCGGCCTGAGCCCTGAGGGTATGTGGCAGGGGGGGCGTGGTTTAGCGAAGTCTGCAGCGGGAGAGAGGATCAGGAGACGAACGGTAAGTGAGTGGTTTGGGCAGAAATTATTATCACCTGTTTCTTGTTCTAGTAATTGGCGTGGAGAGGGTATAAAACGCCAGGAGAGACGGAAGCAAGTGAGAGAGAGTGGGACTGCTGACGGGAGCCGAGACCGGAAACCGGAAGCCGGAAAGCGAAAGCACAGAGTGAACGCAGCAAAATAGAAGTCACCATATGGTGTTAGAAAACGTTTGTTTTATTTTATGTTAAATAAATATATGTCAGCAGTCCAGCCGACCCCTTGTCCTCTTCCTTACCCACACGAACTCACAACAACCCGCAATATAGAAATATAGTAGAAAGTATACCCGCAGTATAGTACTCTATAAAGTATACCCACAGTACAGAAGTAAAGAATTAAGTATAACCGCAATATATAAGTACAGTAGAAAGTATACCCACAGTACAGAAGTATAGCAGAAAGTATACCCACAGAACAGAAGTACAGTAGAAAGTATACCCGCAGTATAGAAGTATACCCGCTGTATAAAAGTATAGAAAATAACCCACAGTATAGAAGTATAGAAGAAAGTATACCCGCAGTATAGAAGTACAGTAGAAAATTTACCCACAGTATAGAAGTATACAAGAAAGTATCACTGCAGTATAGAAGTACAGTAGAAAGTTTACCTGCAGTATAGAAGTATAGAAGAAAGTATACCTGCAGTATAGAAATACAGTAGAAAGTATAACCGCAGTATAGTACAGTAGAAAGTATACCCGAAGTACAGTAGAAAGCATACCCACAGTAAAGAAGTACAGTAGAAAGTATACCCGCAGTATAGAAGTATAGAAGTAAGTATACCCACAGTATAGAAGTACAATAAAAAGTATACCCGCAGTATAGAAGTATAAAAGAAAGTTTACCCACAGTATAGAAGTACAGTAGAAAGTATACCCGCAATATAGAAGTATAGAAGAAAGTATAGCCGAAGTATAGAAGAAAGTATACCCGCAGTATAGAAGTACAGTAGAAAGTATACCCGCAGTATAGAAGTATAGAAGAAAGTTAAAAAAACGAAATTGTATATCATCACCCATAATTGGGAACTGAATGTGAATTACATCCAACTTGAACTGAAGTGAATTACAAACCTTACGTTAAACCAACATCTAAACATAATGAAATAAGCAGCTTGGAGGTTTTGTGTCTTTCTGTATTTTATTGGAAGTGGTTTACACTCTTTTTTTGGCATTTTCTATAGGAGATCTGATGTTTGCTGTCATCCCAAAGACTGCAGGCATCGTTTTTCAAAGTCAAAGAGTTTCTCCTTCATGGCTCTGAACTTTGGGATGCTTCTGTAAAACTCTGGATAAACAAGTATTTCTGCCACAACAGCTGTTAATGCAAGTGTATTTTGGTCAACCCCAACTTTGGGACATGCCTTACTCCCTTCTTTGTTGAAGACATGAAAACTTTATTGTACCACTTTAGTACATTGTCTGGAGTTGTTGCTGATCAAAGATCAAAGCTTCTTAAGGCAAACCAAAAAAATGAGTAAAAATAGAAAAGAATATTGTTATTGGGGCTTGCAACACTAGAACAATTCTTGAACAGCTTGCATTTTTTACCATTAGTTTCACATCAAAACCTTTTTTTTTTTTTTTGCATTTTTCAGACATTTTCAAAATGTATTAGTGTCCGAAATAAGATATAGTGAATATAACAATAAGAAATAAACAATTTTGCTTCCAAAGTCACTGCCTTCTCTTTAACACTTCAACTCACTAAATACATCAACACTAGAGGTCAACAGATATGTTATTTTTCTGGGACGATACAAGTAGCACTTTTGGTCAAGCATACCAATAACTGATTTTTGGTATGTTACATTGAGTAAGTACACATTAACAGAAATATAAGATCCAGAACAGGATATGTGCTTACCACATGAGGTGTGCTTGGAAGATGTTGACCTTCTAGCAGAAGGAATGTTGCTATCAGGTGACTCTGAAGAGGAGGAAGAAGTCAGCCTTTTTTATGAACAAATTATAGAAGAGCAGCTGTATCACAGCTTTTCATATGGTCAAACAGTATTTTTGTTTCACAATACAATGGACTTCCCTTGTGTAATCTTGCCTAAGGGTGGCATCGGTACTAGACCAAGTGTTAGGGGCGCTCTGATCAGGGTTTTTGAGTCCATTCACAGAAAGCAGCATCTGCTGATCCGATCACTAATGCCAATCTTTTTAAAGCCTTTTTTTATCATGAAGAATTATTTATAGTGATGATCCAATCAAGATTTTTAGACATTTAGGGAAGATTTTTGTTTATTTATTTATTTAGTTTTTCGGGGTGGAGGGGGACATATTTTCAAGAATAAATATCACCTTATCTCACCTAAATGTTTGATCATGCACTGTATTTTTGTTCCTACAATCATCTAATTGTTATACTATAGCTTACACAGCACAGGCCTGATTGTGTGAGCTGTATCTGAGGTTCACACACACACTCTGTTTGCAGTGTGTACGTAGTACAGAAGCAGTACGGACTGTACTTTCACACACGAGTCTACTCCTCATCCATGTTTACCACAAACACAACTTGAACCTTTAAACCCCAACCTTTAAGAAATTATTGCCTTGTTCTTTACCTAGCCAAAAAATCATAGCCTATGTGTTGGTTGTGAAGCACAGTTGTCACCCCGTCCCGAATATGGGACGCCTACATTTAATTCACTATATTACAATCAAATCGAATCTAATCTTGACAAACTATATATCGCTGGAAAGGTCTAAGACTCCAAAATATATATTTTACCAATGTTTTTTGTTAAAAATTGTGTAGGAAAAGTAATAGATTAATTTATGACAAGAGTGCACCCTCAAAATTCTGACCTTTGTTAAAAAAAGACTTCTTCGTTGCCTTTTTCTCTATCACATTTTAGAAATCATCAGAAATTATATATCGACTGAAAACTTAAATCTCAAAATTCATCCATTAAAACCCATTTTAAAATCAGACATTGCATTACCATGTAAGCAGTACATCAATATCATGTTACAAAATGTTTTTAGTCATGAATTATAAAAATGTAGGTTTATATCATGCACATTCGCATTTATGGTGTAATTACAAAATTTTTGTGTCAATGCATGTTCATATTTACGGCAAACAATGCGCTTTTACTTTAATTCAGTGCACGCTGCGCAGCAAAAATAGACTTGGTCTGGAAACTACAGAATCTCTGCACTGTAGCAGACACACTGCTCTTAAACACTACCAGACCACAACCATGTGTGCAGTCTGAACATTTTAATCAGTTAACATGAGCACAGGAAAAATATGCATTGCAAACAGAGTAATGTCCCAGCTAGAATTTGTTTGTTCTAAAAATTTTCTAAGAACATTACCATGGATTGTTCTAACAATGTTTTAATGGGTAGTTTTATTTTTGTTCCCAGAACGTTCTTTCAAAAGATAGGATAACATTCTCTAAAAACATTCTAAAAATGTTTATGTATAACATTATTAGAACATCATCCCCTAACATTCGAATTAAGATTTAAGCAGATGTTTAGATGTTGATGTTAATGTCTGTTTAAAAGTAATAGTTTGGTTTGATGTCACCATAATGGTGGTAAGTGTTGGCTTTAGTTGTACATTTTGACACTTGGCTTGTCAGTGTTGTTCCTTAACTGCTGGAATCTTTATTATGGCAAAAACACCAAGAGAACATGTGGTTAGACAACACTGGTTGCTTGCTAATGATTAAAACATCATCACATATGTGGTCTTGATACCTGTTTTCACCCAATCTAATGTATGGTGTTAGTTACATATTATTTATTAAAATGACTCAATGGGACAACGGCCTGAGACACAAACATCAGGATTCAATGTATAAACATTAATTCTTGAGCTCTCTGTGTGACTAAGCATTCAGTGGTTCAGATTGGTCCATGAACAATGTGATTCAAAAAGAACAGACAAAAATACATATGATTTAAATCTGCAGGATCTTACATTGATGCAGCACATTCACTATAGTCACTCATGTTCAATTAATAGCATAAATGACACTGCAGATAAAACTAATTGATCAGATTACTACATGATGAAAGGTTTGACACCAGCAAGTAACCAACATCACCTGATGAAATAATTCTCTTACCGTTTATGCTATAACAAATACAGGTTCTTCTAAAAAAATTTGCATATTGTGATAAAGTTCATTATTTTCCATAATGTAATGATAAAAATTAAAATTTCATATATTTTAGATTCATTGCACACCAACTGAAATATTTCAGGTCTTTTATTGTTTTAATACTGATGATTTTGGCATACAGCTCATGAAAACCCAAAATGCCTGTCTCAAAAAATTAGCATATCATGAAAAGGTTCTCTAAACGAGCTATTAACCTAATCATCTCAATCAACTAATTAACTCTAAACACCTGCAAAAGAAGTCCAGAAGGCCATCATTGACACCCTCAAGCGAGAGGGTAAGACACAGAAAGAAATTTCTGAACGAATAGGCTGTTCCCAGAGTGCTGTATCAAGGCACCTCAGTGGGAAGTCTGTGGGAAGGAAAAAGTGTGGCAAAGGAGACCGGACCCTGAGGAAGATTGTGGAGAAGGACCGATTCCAGACCTTGGGGGACCTGCGGAAGCAGTGGACTGAGTCTGGAGTAGAAACATCCAGAGCCACCGTGCACAGGCGTGTGCAGGAAATGGGAAGCAGCACTGGACTGTTGCATGTCATTTGGAAATCAAGGTGCCAGAGTCTGGAGGAAGACTGGGGAGAAGGAAATGCCAAAATGTCGAAGTCCAGTGTCAAGTACCCACAGTCAGTGATGGTCTGGGGTGCCATGTCAGCTGCTGGTGTTGGTCCACTGTGTTTTATCAAGGGCAGGGTCAATGCAGCTAGCTATCAGGAGATTTTGGAGCACTTCATGCTTCCATCTGCTGAAATGCTTTATGGAGATGAAGATTTCGCTTTTCAGCACGACCTGGCACCTGCTCACAGTGCCAAAACCACTGGTAAATGGTTTACTGACCATGGTATTACTGTGCTCAATTGGCCTGCCAACTCTCCTGACCTGAACCCCATAGAGAATCTGTGGGATATTGTGAAGAGAAAGTTGCGAGACGCAAGACCCAACACTCTGGATGAACTTAAGGCCGCTATCGAAGCATCCTGGGCCTCCATAACACCTCAGCAGTGCCACAGGCTGATTGCCTCCATGCCACGCAGCATTGAAGCAGTCATTTCAGCAAAAGGATTCCCGACCAAGTATTGAGTGCATAACTGAACATAATTATTTGAAGGTTGACTTTTTGACATCTGACTTCTGAGCAATGTCAGTCCACATCTGGTGTGATGGGAAGCTTTATTAGAATGTTAGATGATAATTTTCTAACAGTGTTATCAATAGACATTTTAGAATGTTTTTAGAGAATGTTATCCTACCTTTTAGCAGAACATTCTGGGAACTAAAATAAAACTAGCCTCTGAAAACATTCCTAGAACAATTTAAAACTTCTAGGTGGGGTGAACCTGGCATTATTATATGTGTGCACTGCAAGTGTGCATGAATACACGGTCTCCAGGAAAGCGCGCAAGCATTCAATGGTTAAAACTGGCAAGAATAAAGAAAAAATTCAATTTATAAACTTAAGTGACGATGTCTCAATAGTGCAGACAATTCCTGTGTTGTCTGTGCAGTAGGGATGGGACAACGAGTCAAAAATATGCGCATCGATTCGTCGACCTGTTTTTATTTCTCTAAAAAACGTTTGCAAAACGTTTACCTTATGTGCGCTGAATAAATGCAATGGCCGGATCAACACTCTGTCCAACGTTATATAACCAATCCGGGGGTTTTTCTGCATTGATCTATTTTTTCTGGCGAATTCAAAGCCTTATTTGATCGCTGTGCCTGACAGGGAGAGTACGAGAGAGAGCCCCGGCTGCGCGCGCACACTCACAGTCTTCAAACAACACGAGCGCTGTCTTGCTCGCTCTCTCTCTTTATCTCCCTCGTGCATATTAACCAAAATCATTAGACACGATTTTAATAGGGCGGAACGCCAAGGTTTCACGTGGACTATTCTGAGATTTTTTTTTTCTCCATGACAGGCTGCTGGCTCCCACTGTTAACTTTTATTAATTTATTTTTTTGGAAAAGCACTCTCTGTATTAGCTTAAAGCCCTCAAGTTTACATTGGTTACTGTATTCTTTCAATTGCTCTAAACAAGTATTTTGGGTAAACTTTTTATTGAATGCTAGACATCAAGTTGTTGTTATTTTCATCTGAAAGAAGAACTGTTTTTCAGTAAGCTAGGCCCTATGTGTTCAGTAAGCTTGTTTCAGTAAGCTATATGTTTTCAAGGCTTCAAGGTTTTATTGAATGCGATCTCTATACAAGTGCAAAGTAATGCATTCTTAGTCAGTCTTTTATATTGTAATAAACATATATTGCAATGTTAAGGAATTCATGTTTTTTTCATTCAGATATGTAAATCAACATGTATAAATTGTTAGTTGTCAATTAATGGGGAGATAATCGAAATTGAATCAGTCTTTAGATAAACCGATGCATCGGAAAAATAATCGCAACATTAATCTTTTAAAAAATAATCGTTTATCCCAGCCCTACTGTACAGCGTGCAGATCGCTTATAGAGCAGATTATGTCTCACAGAAACTTGTTACTTTATCAGTTATTTAATGAAGAAATATGAATTGTACCTCACCTAAAGCATTATAATTATTTCAACCGTGCTGGACAGAGACTGAGACAGTGCCGCTGCATGTCATGCCAAACCTGTCACTTGTGACGAGTCCCTCGTTACTTCCACTTAGACCGGTCAGTGGGTGTGGTTGGAAGGCTCGTCAACGGAATTGTGTACACCTGTTCCTTCCCTATATAGTTTCAGCTCTGTTTGGTGTGGAGTGTGAACTCCCGGTTGTTTGGTTTTGCTTTGGCTATTTTGAGGTTATGATTAGTTTAACTTGGTTCTGTTGGATGCTTGGAGCATTAATTTGTTTGAAGAAATCGTGTTTTGGTTTTTGATTTCTTATTTTATGTTCTTTATTTTTACTTATCATAACCCATTAGTTTTTCTTCATTCATTACAGAACCCTAACCAAAGGTTAATGAAGTGGTGTTTGTTTTTACAGGAATACCTGTTGGACATTCGCCATATTAAAGGCACAGAGAACACAACTGCTGATGCTTTATCGCGTATTCATATAGTCTAATATTATAGGATTTGTCCTATTTCCTTGTCTTTATCTCTATTCTTTTCTTAAATTGCTTCCTAGGCGCCAGGTTGCTAGAAGGAGTTGGAGAGTTAAGACTGCTGGAATTGAGATCTGGATTGAATCTCATTTTTTTCTTTTTTTTCTTTTTTGGGATTAAAACTTTGTGGAGTTATGATTTGTGTAAACTACTTTGTTCCTTTTTTTTAGGGGGGGTGTGTGACGAGTCCCTCGTTACTTCCACTTAGACCGGTCAGTGGGTGTGGTTGGAAGGCTCGTCAACGGAATTGCGTACACCTGTTCCTTCCTTAGTTTAACTCGGTTCTGTTGGATGCTTGGAGCATTCATTTGTTTGAAGAAATCGTGTTTTGGTTTGTTGATTTCTTATTTTATGTTCTTTATTTATATTAATAAATATCTTTGTTGCAACATACCAACCTGACTATGTCCTCCTTCCCATTTGTCACGGCTTTGAGCCGGTCGTGACAAATGTGGGGGCTCGTCCTTAAATTTAAGTGATTTGTTTGGTAAAAATATTACTCAGTTTTATTGATTTGATGATTGATTTGTTAAATTAATATTTCTGTTTGCTCTTTTGGTAATGTTTAATATTTGGTTCTACAAATTCTGGAGGATATAGTGGTTGGTTGGTTGGTTTGTTTGTTTTGTTGCTCTGCGGGAGTTCAGGTTTGGTAAGTATTGGCTACTCTTTGTATATATTTAGAGGGGAAGTTTATTATTGGATTTGCTTTTCCCTGGTTAGGCTTAGCGGGGTATCCTTAACGGGATACTCTGATCTTTTTTATTTTAGTTTATTTTTTTTGTACGGTGAAAGCAGTCAGAGCAGTTGTCTCGGGAACACATCCGTGTTTTGTGGTAGTGACTCGTTAATCGGTTGCTATTGCAAACACTGGTTTATGGTGTATAAGAACCCACTGCAAGAAACTGTATGAAGATTAGGGATGAGTTTATGTAGTTTTGAAGTTTAGTTAGAGGGAATTGCTTATCCAAATTCTACCCCTCAAATATGTTTGGAAAAATTAAGTAGCCAATTTGTTGTTTGACCATGGCCTCAAAAATTGGGGAGTTTATTAGTGCTCCATTTGAAAGTTTGTTGAACGCGGTTTCTTGGAATGGTAGGGTTTTATTGTCGTTTTTGTAGGAATTTTTCTACATTGGTGGTCCCCCTGACAAACTTATTGCGAGGAGGAAAACTTGGGGTAATGGGAGGTGTAGACCGTGACTTGACTTTGTGTGAATTTGATGTAGTGACTAATATGAGATTGATCCCTAGGTTTGACGAGAAAGATGTCGAACGCTTCTTTTTGTTGTTTGAGCGTGTGGCAGATGCAAGAAAGTGGCCTGATGAGGAACGTACACTTATGTTGCAGTCTGTTTTTACAGGCAAAGCTCAAGAAGCGTATGCATCTCTTAGTGTAGAAGATGCTAATGATTATTTGACCGTTAAGAATGCAGTGTTGAGGGCATATGAATTGGTTCCAGAGGCCTATAGGCAAAAATTTAGGTCCTGGAAAAAAGATAGCCAAACGCATGTTGAGTTTGTACATGATATTTCAGTTTACTTCAGTCGTTGGTGTACTGCTTCTTGCGTGAAGACGTTAGATAATTTGAAGGACTTGATGTTGCTTGAACAGTTTAAAAACTCAGTTTCACAAAGAGTAGCAACATATATCAGTGAGGAAAAAACCCGCCACCGCATATGAGGCAGCCATTATGGCTGATGATTTTTTTCTGATTCATAAAACCCCTTTTGCTTACAAAAATGTAGGAGAAAGGGTTCAGAAAGAATCTTATGATCCTAGCAGGTCTTCTAAAATTGTGCGCGCTTCATCTGATCGACTACGTAGTTTCTCTGTTGGAGAGAAAGACCGAGAAAACCGGTGTAATTATTGTCGTGCGTTTGGTCACTGGAAGAATTGGGCTTTGCAACACTTTGAAGTTATGTGGGTTCATCTGCGGGACCTCTGGTGGTTTTTACTTATCATAACCCATTAGTTTTTCTTCATTCATTACAGAACCCTAACCAAAGGTTAATGAAGTGGTGTTTGTTTTTACAGGAATACCTGTTGGACATTCGCCATATTAAAGGCACAGAGAACACAACTGCTGATGCTTTATCGCGTATTCATATAGTCTAATATTATAGGATTTGTCCTATTTCCTTGTCTTTATCTCTATTCTTTTCTTAAATTGCTTCCTAGGCGCCAGGTTGCTAGAAGGAGTTGGAGAGTTAAGACTGCTGGAATTGAGATCTGGATTGAATCTCATTTTTTTCTTTTTTTTCTTTTTTGGGATTAAAACTTTGTGGAGTTATGATTTGTGTAAACTACTTTGTTCCTTTTTTTTAGGGGGGGTGTGTGACGAGTCCCTCGTTACTTCCACTTAGACCGGTCAGTGGGTGTGGTTGGAAGGCTCGTCAACGGAATTGCGTACACCTGTTCCTTCCTTAGTTTAACTCGGTTCTGTTGGATGCTTGGAGCATTCATTTGTTTGAAGAAATCGTGTTTTGGTTTGTTGATTTCTTATTTTATGTTCTTTATTTATATTAATAAATATCTTTGTTGCAACATACCAACCTGACTATGTCCTCCTTCCCATTTGTCACGGCTTTGAGCCGGTCGTGACACACTGCAGGTGCATCATCAGCTTGAGATCGGTTTATGAGATCTGCCTTTTTAGAGACCACCGACCAATTATCCCAAAGCTATTATCCGTCATTTGTGATTGGTAGCCGATCTATCAGAGCACTCCTACCAGGTATACTGTAAAACCTGATAAGTCACGTAACTCAAACCATTTTAGTAAACAGATCGTCTTGACTTAAAGGGTTACTTCACCCCAAAATGAAAATTTTACCCTCATGTCATTCCAAACCCATAAAAGCTTTGTTAATCTTCAGAACACAATTTAAGATATTTTGGTAGAGTATCCCTTTAAACCAGCACCACTGCTCTCTATATGCTCCCAAGGGGCACCATCCCAGCTGCTGAAAAAAAAGGGAAAAAATGACATGCCATACCCCTATCTGTGATCGCGACCGTATGCACCTCATGTTTGCGGCTGAATGTAAATGCTCATAATTGATGGACGGACATCTATGCACGGTTAAAAGACATCAGCAATCCGGCGCAGAGAAAAGACAATGGAAGAAAGTAAAAAAAAACTGACATAAAGTTGGCTTTCTGTTGGATGTAAAATTTTTGCAAATTTAGGCACCGTCTCTAAAGTTACCTTCAATATTGGTATACTCTCTTTTCCACAACAAAATGGGATCAAATGCAAATTTAAAGCTCACTAGCATTTAATATTCTCTCTGACTTTTCTGGTTCCCTTATGAAAATTATCTATGGTTTTGAATCATTGTTCTTGCAGTCATGGTCACTGCAAATTAACCATGGTTTTGTTTCTTCAATTAATAATTCACAAAGAAGTAGTAAGATCTGTTTTTTTTTTTTTGGTTATAAAAACAAAATTAGACCTAAGACTTTAAATGGTAACACAAAAAATTAAAATATTCACTTAATCTCTCAGTTTTGGCCATGCAGCTTTTTGCTAGAGACGACACAGCCTCAATAATTTATTTTCGAACAAAAAACATGTGTACGTCACAACCCTTACAAATATAAACATTGGTTTTATCATAGTAAAACTGCTTCATTTCCTTTTGCATGATTTCTGAAGGCTTGAGACTATAAATTGATTACAATCATAATAAAGTTTTAGCAATAGGTAAATGTTGAGAGCTACAATTGTTTAAAAATTATATTTACTTTTCAACCTCATGTTGTTTCAAACCCGTAAGACCTCCGTTTATTTTTGGA
Source organism: Carassius auratus (assembly GCF_003368295.1). Taxonomy (NCBI): domain Eukaryota; kingdom Metazoa; phylum Chordata; class Actinopteri; order Cypriniformes; family Cyprinidae; genus Carassius; species Carassius auratus. The sequence goes on from NW_020528759.1 coordinate 148,841, forward strand.
ACACAGTTTAAGATATTTTAGATTTAGTCTGAGAGCTCTCAGTCCCTCCATTGAAGCTGTGTGTATGGTCTACTGTCCATGTCCAGAAAGATAAGAAAAACATCATCAAAGTAGTCCATGTGACATCAGAGGGTCAGTTGGAATTTGTTGAAGCATTGAAAATACATTTTGGTCCAAAAATAGCAAAAACTATGACTTTATTCAGCATTGTCTTCTCTTCTGTGTCTGTTGTAAGACAGTTCAAAACAAAGCAGTCTGGATATCCGGTTCATGAACGAATCATTCGATGTAACCGGATCTTCTTGAACCAGTTCACCAAATCGAACTGAATCGTTTTAAACGGTTCGCGTCTCCAATACGCATTAATCCACAAATGACTTAAACTGTTAACTTGTTTAATGTGCCTGACACTTCTCTGAGTTCAAACAAACCAATATCCCGGAGTAATGCATTTACTCAAACAGTACACTGACTGAACTGCTGTGAAGAGAGAACTGAAGATGAACACCGAGCCGTAGAGCCAGATAATGAACGAAAGAGTGACTGTCTACTGCCTGTAACTAACCTTGAAAATCACATTAAATATATTTTAAAGGACATATATGAAGTTATAGTGAAACTATACATCTATAATTATTACCTTTTGATAAATAACATTAATCTAGAAAATTACCATCATAGTGTCACACTCAGAAGTCTACGGAGACAGAGATGGAATCAAAACTTGGAACTGTTTATTCAATGGGTGAGAGTATATGGTAGATGAGGGATGGATGGCCGTCCAGAATTAAGTCACTCCAGAGCAACCAGGTGCAGAAAGGTAGTTGGTTTTCCAATGTATGCAATTGATGACGATGAGAGAATCCTCCAAAAGGGCAAGGGGGAGTCAGGTTTAGTCCACACATGTGATCGAAGTTGCATAGATGAGACCGGACAGTGACTGGGTGTTTGTGCCTGGCTTTTGTAGTGAGTGCGTGATGAAGAGTGACAGGTGCTGCAAATTAAAAGTCAGGTGATTATGATCGGGGATAAGTGGTTGTGAGTGCAGGAGGACCTGGGAAAACCGTGACAGTATGCAGAGATGGATGTTCTGTGTCTATAGCCAGACCTTGTCCCCTGACCTTGAAGTTGGGTGTCAGGGCATGTCTGGCGTCCGCCTGCCGCTCGTGGGGATGGACAGCTGCCTGTAGATGATGGTGTGCTGAGTCCCAGACCCTCTCGCTCTCTCGGAACCAGTGCTGAACAGATGGTACTTCAATGGGTTCCTTGGTCCACGGGGACAGGGGTGGCTGGTAGCTGAGCACGCACTGAAAGGGGGAGAGGCCGGTGGTCTGTTGGCGATGGCAGCAACTGTCTCCAAGAGTCCTGGTGGCTATAGCAGAAGGTTCAGAGGAAGCGACTCACATGCTGGATTTTTCTCTCTGTCTGGCCGTTGGTCTGGGGGTAACAGCCTGAGGAGAGATTATGGACACCTCAAGAAGATTGAAGAATGATTTCCACATTCGAGAGATGAACTGTGGGCCTCTATCTGATACAGGGTCCTTAGGGATACATATCAGGATAAATATCTTGTTAACCTTTCCTGTTTCTGTTTCCTAACCGTGGTTTGGAGACACAGGGGAGATCCGTTTTCTCCAGGGCCGGAAGTTCTCCTCCCGGGGTTAACTCCCTAAACTTCACGCTGCTTAGTGCGATTGTAGCATATAAAACAAAGAGGCCGTCTTGCCGAAGAGTTTAGGTGCTTTATTTTGCTGGCTGCACTGAGATACGCTGTACACAGCTAACTACCTGCACCGGTCACCGTATCAGCCTCACACACACACACACCCGCTGCTTCGCGGGGATCAGACAGGAGCGAGGGGTGCGCCTCGGACACGCGCACTCACTCACTCTTATTCACACAAACACACTGAGCTGTACTAAACTAAACACATTAAAGACACATCCCACAACACTACCCCCACCATGGACTGGCAATTAGCACTAATTCCATTCCATCTAAATGTACTTAGCACACACTCTCTATATCTGTAGGCCTAAAATGTGAAGAGATAGCTGTGTCCCAAATAGTATGTAAATTCAAATAGGTAGGTTATACTAATTTAACAAGTGTCTAAACAGTGCTAACAGTTCTAAAGCTCATTCAACAGTGAACACAGGAGTGAAAAATGATTAGAAATGAAATAGTCTCTAATACAACATAAGAGTACATCACCTTTTAAATCTTATTCTTCGGTGACCGGAGGTAAAACTGTCTGACTAATACAGTAATAATCAAAACATACATTGGATGCAATAAAGTGCAAGCATGTAAAAGCATTGAAAAACTCGTCAATTTTTTTTTCTTGAACTTTAAATAAATAAAAAAATGAGAAAGTGCTTTTCGTAGAAAAAAAAGAAGAAAAGTATAGAACAAACTAGACTAGAGTCTAAAAACATGAACTATAAAGTCTCTAGTGCAAATACAAACTGCCATAGGTGACTCACTCAGTGACCCAGTCCCCATACCGTAGGTGTCCTCGGCGCTGACGTTGGGGCCGAGGTTCACGTGGAGACTGGTGGTGTGGCCCACCTACCGCACCCCCACCATGGTCAAGTATCACATGGGAAGGAGTGGATGGAAGAGACCCAACCATGTGAGCGTTAGTAGCAGGTGGAGTGGATGGCCGGGAGTCGCTGGGGCCATCACTCGAGGCAGTAGAGTAGAGGCTGTGCAGGCCGAGATCCTCCCGGTCTGCTGGGTGCCCGTCCACTGCTGGTGGCAGGATTTCAGAAGGTGTCCAGTTCTGGGATTGTTCCAGGACCCAGGTGTTGTCCAGGGGCTCACGGCTGCGGTAGCATTTGAGTTGATCATGGTGGACGACCTTGACCTTAGCTCTGGGGCCCTTTTGGATCCGATAGACTAGATCGTCTAAATGTCCCATAACAAAGTAAGGTCCTTCATAGGAGGGGAGGAACTTTTTGACTTTGTTTTTGACATGACGTGTTCCTTTGATGAGATACCACACAGCATCGCCGACTTTGTACTGTGTGTGACAAGCGTTTTTGTCGTATTGTCTTTTTGCACGGGTGATCGACTCACCAAGGGCTTCTCGGGTGATGTTGTGAGCCAGTTCCAACCGCTCACGCATTTGTTGCACATACTCGGGGGCTGAAGGTGCATGGTCAGAGTCCGGGGGCAAACCAGCCACAAGGTCCACTGGCTCACTAATTTCACGGCCAAACATCATGAAGTTGGGGGTGAAACCAGTAGCGCTGTGCTTGGTCACTCTGTAGGCCATAACTGCATATGGGATCATCAGGTCCCAATCCCAATGACAGTGTTCTGCAGTAGAGGCCAAGATCTTTTGGAGTGTGGCGTTGAAACGTTCAACTTGGCCGTCGGACTGCGGTCTGAATGGTGTAGTGTGGGTTCTGTCGATGCCACACAAACGGCACATTTCTTGGAATACTTCTGATTCAAAATTGCGTCCTTGATCGCTGTGCAGAGAGTGGGGCATTCCAAAGCGACACACCCATTCAGTTGCAACAATGTTTGCCACTGTCACAGCCTTTTCGTCAGGGATTGCAAATGCTTCAGTCCATTTTGTGAAATACTCCTGTATTACGAGTATATAACTGTTTTTACGTTCTGTCTCATTGAGTGGGCCCATAATATCCAGTGCAATGCGCTCCATGGGAGCTCCAACTCTGACAGTTCCCATGGGTGCTTGTGGAGTCTTGTGGGGTCTTGCTCTGCATGCACAGTTTGTACAAGTCCGGCACCAGAGGGCCACATCTTCTCTCATGTGGTACCAGTAATATCTGGTTTGAAGTCTGGCCACAGTCCTTTCAATACCAAAATGTCCCCCTACTGGCCCTTGATGCATTTGGCCCATCACATCAGGTTGCATTTTGCGGGGAAGAACAATTTGAGGATAGAACTGTGTGTCATCTAAACAGTAAAAGCAGCGGACCAGTACTCCATCTCTGAAGTACAGTCTTCTCCATTGACTCCAGTACGTTTTGGTGGCTGGGCTGCATGGGGAGACTGTGACCCACGGGGGCCGCTCACTACTGACCTCTAGCCAAGCTCTGATTGGTGCAATGTCTGTATCAGCAGCTTGAGCCTGGCGCAACTCCTCCATAGTCCAGCCAGGAAACAGGCTGGTCTCATTTGTGTTTGTCACATAAATGGTCTCTGTTTGTTTTAAAGTGTCTATGTTGGTAACATTGACAGCGCTTACCCCCACCGGACTCAGCAACAGGGAGCTGGTGCCAGAGTCCAAATCACACTGAATTGCTTGGTGACTTGTGGTTCTCCGCTGCGAGGAAGGGTCCTGCAGATTACAAGGATAGGACTGGCGGCAGGGTCTGCGGGAGAGACTGTCAGTATTTGTGTGTAAGCGACCTGGGCGATGGATGATTTCGAACTCGTACTCCGCTAGCTTCTCAAGCCACCGGGCTAACTGACCTTACGGCTCTTTCATTCGCGTGAGCCAGCGCAAGCTGCTGTGGTCGGTTCGTACCTTGAAAGGCCTCCCAAGTAGGTATTGCCGAAAATGGGATGTGAAATTGACAATGGCTAGCAGCTCCCGTCTCGTAGCACAATAGTTCTGTTCAGCTTTGGCTAGTTTGCGGCTGCCGTACGCCAACACCTGTTCTGTGCCACCCTGCATTTGCGACAGAACAGCGCCGATACCTGTGTCAATGGCATCAGTGTACAGGATCATTTCACCATGGTCCAGAGGATATCCTAAGACAGGGGCTGTGATGAGGAGGTGCTTGAGCGTGTTGAAGGCGGCTTGGTGTTCAGCGTGCCACTGAAAGTGTGCATTCTTCTTCGTCAGGTTATGTAACGGCTCGGCAATGGAAGCAAAGTCTTTCACAAACCTGCGATAATAGGAGGCGAGGCCAATGAAACGTCTGACCTCTTGGACTGATGTGGGAGTGGGCCAAGATTGGACCTTGTTGACTTTATTGGGGTCAGTGGCCACACCGTGCTCAGACACAATATGACCTAGATAGACAACTTGGCGGCGGAACAGGCAGCATTTGGCTGGTTTCAGTTTAAGATTCGCCTGTTTAAGTCTCCGGAACACTTGGCTCAGTCGCTGCAGCATCTCAGGCACATCCTTGGCCAGCACGATGATGTCGTCAAGGTAGGCGAGGCAGGTCTCCCACTGCATGCCGGCAAGGACGCGGTCCATAAGGCGTTGGAACGTCGCCGGGGCGTTACATAAGCCGAACGGCATAACGTTCCATTCGAATAGTCCATTGCGGGTGCAAAAGGCGGCTGCGCGGCGGGCTCTTGGTGTCAGCTCAACTTGCCAGTAACCTGAAGCAAGATCCAAAGTGCTGAACCATTTGGCGGTGGCGAGAGTATCCAGCGTGTCTTGGATGCGGGGAAGCGGGTACGCGTCAGTGATGGTGTGGTTGTTGAGCGCCCTGTAGTCTATACAAAGGCGATAAGTCCCATCCTTTTTACGCACCATAACGATCGGTGAGGCCCAACTGCTGTGGCTGCGTGTGGCGATGCCGCTCTGGAAGCCCTCACTGATCTGCTGTTCTGCGCTTCGCTGCTTTTCCCCAGCCATACGACGAGGAGGCTGCTTTACCGGAGAGAGAGCCTGGTCTGACCCATTGTTCTCCTTAACCAGTGACGGAGTCAACGAAGAGCACTGAAATACCTCTCACACGAACATTTCAGAATCCAGCAGGTTATAAAGTGAAACCATGTCCCGTGGAGCTGCATCAGCTTGCTTTTTACATGTCAAAAAGTGCCTTGCTTCCATGACTTCATCTGTCTTTAAACCCTTTTCTGGGGCCATAGACAACTGTTTAAACCAGATGGCCTCAACCCAAACAAACTAGGTGCTAGAGTGCTTAATAACATTATAATAACATTATCCCCTAACATTCTATTGAAATTTAAGCAGAGGTTTAAATGTTGATGTTGATGTCTGTTTAAAAGTAAAAGTTTGGTTTGATGTCACCATAATGGTGGTAAGTGTTGGCTTTAATTGTGGAATTTGACACTTGACTTGTCATAGTTGTTCTTTAGCTGCGGTGATCTTTATTCTCGCAAAAACAGCATGTGGTTAGATGATGCTGGTTGCTGATCATTAATAAATCATCACATATGTGGTCTGATTACCTGGTTTAACCCAGTCTAATGTATGGTGTTAGCTGCATATTATTTATTAAAGTTTATTAAAGTGACTCAATGAGTCAACAGCCTCAGACTCAGATGAATTTAAAGCAGATAATTTCAAGGATTTGGAAAAGTTACTCTCTTTGTCACACAACGCTCAAGATTTGGTGTATGAATCTCAACAATGGTGACATGCTTCATGCTGCAATATATTCTTGGTATATCATACAAAATTCATCCATGGCACCCAGAATGCATTGCGGCATGAAACATGTCACCATTGTTGAGATTCATACACTAATGCTTTAGGTCTCTGTGTGTCTAATGAACAATGTAATTTAAAAAGAATAGTCAAAAATTCATATCATGTACATCTGCAGGATCTTATGCGTTGCAACACATTTTCTATAGTCGTTAAAATAAAACTTGCTCTGAAAACACTCCCACAACATGAAAAATGTCTAGGTGGGATTTCTTCTCAAACCTTATAAACAGTAACTTAAACAACACTCATACTCTTTTTGCCACTGTTGAGAGACTGACAAACCCACCAAGTCAGATTCCCAGTGAAATGCTCTCAGACAGCAAATGCAATGAGTTTGCTTCTTTCTTTTCTGAGAAGATCAACATTACATTTACATTTATTCATTTAGCTGACGTTTTTATCCAAAGCGACTTAAAATTGCTATTAATGTCAGAGGTTGCACGCCTCTGGAGCAACTAGGGGTTAAGTGTCTTGCTCAGGGACACATTGGTGTCTCACTGTGGATTCAAACCCGGGTCTCTCACACCAAAGGTATGTGTCTTATTCACAAACTTTGGAAAATATAGTGCAGCACCTAAAATCGTCAACCTACTTTCTTAACACACTTCCCACATCTTTTTTTCTTTTTAACTGCCTAGAAGCAGATCTTTTAGACGTGGTGAATGCCTCACTTCTTTCTGGTACATTTCCAAACTCCTTAAAAACTGCAGTTGTTAAGCCCCTCCTGAAAAAGACCAATCTTGATAACACCATTTTGAGCAATTATAGACCAATATCTAATCTTCCTTTTATAGGCAAAATTATAGAAAAGGTAGTTTTTAATCAGATGAACAAATACTTAAACTCAAATGGATACCTGGACAATTTTCAATCTGGTTTCTGACCACATTGCAGCACAGAGACAGCACCCATTAAGATAATAAATGATATATAGTGTTCCTGTAGCTCAATTTGTAGAGCATTGCGTTATCAAGCACAAGATTAGGGGTTTGATTCCGGGAACACAAGATAGGTAAAAATTGATAGCCTGAATGCACTGTAAGTCGCTTTGGATAAAAGCTTCTGCTAAATGCATAAATTGGATTTAATATCTGCTTGAATTGTGACTCTGGCAAAATATCAGTGCTGGTATTGCTAGATCTCAGTGCTGCGTTTGACACTGTCGATCATAACATACTACTAGAGAGACTGGAAAACTGGGTCGGGCTTTCTGGGATGGTAATCAAATGGTTCAGGTCATACTTAGAAGGGAGAGGCTATTATGTGAGTCTAGGAGAGCATAAGTCTAAGTGGATGTCCATGACATGCGGAGTCCCACAAGGCTCAATTCTTGCACCGCTCTTGTTTAGCCTGTATATGCTTCCACTAAGTCAAATAATGAGAAAGAACCAAATTGCCTATCACAGCTATGCTGATGATACCCAGATTGACCTAGCCTTAACTCCAAATGACTACAGCCCCATTGACTCCCTCTGCCAATGCATTGATGAAATTAATAGTTGGATGTGCCAGAACTTTCTTCAGTTAAATAAGGAAAAAACTGAAGTCGTTGCATTTGGAAACAAAGTCAGGAAAAATCAAGGCAGGAATCTTGGTGTGATTCTGGAGACAGACCTTAGTTTCAGTAGTCATGTCAAAGCAGTAACTAAATCAGCATACTATTATTTAGAAAAACATTGCAAGAATTAGATGTTTTGTTTCCAGTCAAGACTTGGAGAAACTAGTTCATGCCTTTATCACCAGGAGGGTGGACTATTGTAATGGGCTCCTCACTGGCCTTCCCAAAAAGACCATTAGACAGCTGCAGCTCATCCAGAACGCTGCTGCCAGGATTCTGACTAGAACCAGAAAATCTGAGCATATCACACCAGTCCTCAGGTCCTTACACTGGCTTCCAGTTACATTTAGGATTGATTTTAAAGTACTTTTACTCGTATATAAGTCACTAAATGACCCAGGACTGATATATATTGCAGATATGCTCAAAGTTTTTTAATTGCTTTTTATTTTTGTGATTATTTTACTTCATGATTATTTTACTTTCTTTTATGTAAAGCACTTTGAATTACCATTGTGTACGAAATGTGCTATATAAATAAATTTGCCTTGCATTCCCTTGGTGTGCTAGTTCTTCTAAATGTGGCTCAGACAGATAGTTTTCAGACACTGGACTACATGCTTGAATACCTTCAAGCAATGCAGCATTTACAGCAGAAAAACAGTTCTCCAATTCAGTTATCATTTTATCCAGACATGGATATAGTAACTTTGTATTGACTTGTTCGGCATCTTTGCTGATTCTCCTATGTGCACCATAAATTGTTTCAACAACAAAATCCTCCATCCTTTTTTTCTTCTGTCTCTGGCCAGAAAGGTACTCACTGCCTCACTGCCTTAGGATCACTGCGTTTCTGCTTTAAAGAGTCACACACAGCATCTTTGTAAGCCACTGCTTGGGGAAGACAATTAATAATCTCTTGTTGAGTGTCAATAATGTCAGGGCATTCGTGTTTATCCTTTGATGATACCACTGCTTTTTCTTATTAAATGTAAGTGGAAATTGGCAGACAATTAAAAAAACATAAGGGTTCAATGACTGCAATGAATCTTGGGAACACAGTGGTATTGTGTGTGTGAGGCTGTCTCGATCTATTCTCACCTGACTGCTGCTCATTTGCAGACCTACTCCCGCACGACAAGAAAAAATGTGGTATATCCATCTACAATGAAATATAAATTATTTTGTTTTAGCTTTTTAGCCTTTATAATCAACAATATGGTTGGTTATACATTACATCAAGTCACCCCCTGAAAATGTATTTATTTTCAATCAAATAATTTAACTAACCAGCTAATATTTATTAAGAATATAGACAAAACATATTAATAAAATGTATTTATTTGCAACATGTTTAATCTGTTCTATATTTCTTTTTATAAAAAAAAACATGATTATCAAACTTGCTTATCAATTTGCCACTTCAATAAATCAATAACTTTAAAAATATCTTATATGTATCATGAGTCAAGTCAAATCAAGTCAAGTCACCCATATTTATATGGCACTTAAATAATGCAAAATGATAGTTAAAGGCAGTTCATCATTGAATTCAGTGATGACATCTCTGTTCAGTTAAATAGTGTCTGTGCATTTATTTGCAATCAAGTCAATGATATCACTGTAGATGAAGTGTCCCCCAACTAAGCAAGCCAGAGGCGACAGCGGCAAGGAACCGAAACTCCAAAACAACTATCACACGGTGATAGTCCTGTCTTAATATTAAGATATTTTCTATTGATTTCTTTCTTTAGTGATGTAAAAACCAAACCTGTTTAGAAGTTCAGACTACAATAACAGTCTTCAATTATTATTATTATTATTACTATTAAATTGAACAATTTCAAATAGCAGCTATCTTAATTCCTGTGGGGTGTGTACTGCTAGACATCGTTGGTTTCCTCTTTTTGTGTCATTTAAATGGTAAATTGTGCCTTTTTATTGTTTGAGTCAGTTGCTAAATGTTTCAAAAATAAATGCCTCAATATATATTAAATGCAAATTTCGCTCTTGGAGGAAGATGTTGCTGGAGAAGTCTGAAAATTGCTAAATTTAGCATCAAAACTGTTGGCAACCCTGCGCGAGTCCAGCTCGTGCTGGCTGTGGAGCGGGAGCGAGCATCCGTCGGAGGATTCCGCATGGTCCTAAAGCCTCCCTCGAACGGCTATCACTTGTCAAAGGAATGATGAATTGTCCGTCTAGAGTTTTTTATTCGTATGGTCTGGGTGGTCACACAGCGTATGTCTTAATCACGGTGGATTTCGTGTCAGTAACTCTCACTCCAGGGCTAATAGAGAGAGTTTAGTTCGTGTGTTCTGTCTCTCCAGTGGGGAGGGGGCGGTAGTGCAGCTGTGAGATCATGATCAGAAGAAGAAGAGGACGATGACCAGCGCTTTCTCCTTCTTTATTTTCTTCATGTCCACTTGAGCTACGCCTAGCACTATTTCACTTGAAGCGTGAACTTGAAGTTCAGAGAAGAAACATTCAGACATCACCTCAGACGATAGTTTCACTAAGGTAAGTTTAAACTCATGTTTTTTTTTTCACTAGGGCTTATTCTGACTTGTGTTAATAAGGGTAAAGTCACGATGTTGAATATACGCTAGCATGGAAGATACTTTCACTTTGTCAAGTCCGATTATATAACTTACATAATTGTAATTGATCTAAAGTTGTTGTTAGAACACAGTGTTCACATTTGCTCGGATCCAGTTCGTTTTTACTCGACAGGAGACGGGTGTGTGTCCAGTTTGGGTTAGTGGATTGTGTGTGTGTGTGTGTGTGTGTGTGTGTGTGTGAGGAAGAGAGAGGACACACACAGCTGATCTCAGTGTACTGGGAACAGTTAAGATGTCTGGCTGAAATATCACTGTTTTAATAAACACTACAGCTCATCCCGAGCATCCAGACACCAGGTCCTTCACAACATACTGTGTGTCATTAGACTCTCTCTAACTGGTTTAGATTAAAGGACTCATATGACGAGCTGTTCGTACATAGATAACAATCGCAGAAGTCTCAAAGACTAAAGATATATTCTTTATTACAGTTAAGACTCGTCAACACCCACCTAAAACTCCCCGTGTAGCCACGCCCACGCGTCTACGTCACATGCACAGTGACTCAGTAGTGTACAGTATGTGGAAAATGACGTCACGTGACTCAGATTTACTTCAACTTTCATAAGTAAACACATGACCCTCAACAGAGCAGACGACAGAAAGCAGATCCTGATGCTGTCTGTGTGAGTGCAGGGTCGGCTCCGCGTGTCACCTCACTGGAATAATCAGGATCATATTTTAACCTATCTTTATACTAAAGTAATCACGTGAATGAAACATGTAAATAATGGGAGAGTAACTCTAGCGCTGAGTGAACACTGCTGTGAATGATGTGTTGTTCAGTGTATGACAGAGGCTCCAGAACTACAGATGAGTGAATGTGTGCTGTAGCACTACCATATTCCTTCAGAAGCAGATCCTGGACACACTTCATCATCCACGATCAGAAATCATCATTACACACACCCCACTTACATCTACCTGAGGACAGGTGTTTTCTACCATGTGTAGAATGATAGCTGTCATGTATGTATTTCTGGTCTTGGACAGATTATTTCCCTATATTCAGGGTCTTCAAGCTTTTAATAGTTAAAAACTGTTCTTTACTGCAGCCTTTGACACAGTTACTCACACACAGTCTCTTTAATAATAATAGTAGAATAGTTTCTTCCTACAAACAGGCATATTTCCGTGTATGATAGTGAAAGAAGATGACTGAAAATCCTCTGCATCTCTGCGCTCTGAGGCTTCAGAAGCTCTAGTACCACAGGGACTGAATGAAGTCACACAGACTCGATTAAACAGCCAGGCTCAGAACCACACACACATTTCTCAACTGGATCTGTTGCAGATTCTGATTCCCTAACTTCTTACACATATGATCATTAGTTCACTTTTGTTATTATGGCCGATATGACCATATAAATCGGATGGATGAAATTAAAAGTCTATCGATTCATATTGTGCTCTCGTTTATTTCATGGTGCCACAAAATACACTGAAGCATTATTTGAATGACGGTGGTCTTAATCAGTGTTGTGTACTCGAGACTCGGACTCGGTCTTGGACTCGGTCTCGAGACCGTATTTTAATGGTCTCGGTCTTGTCATGGACTCGTGTGCATTTTGACTCGGTATTGACTCGGACTCGAACATATTAGGAATCGGACTTATGCCCGAGTCCACTCGAGTCCCAATCCAAATATTTCATGATTATTACTGTATGTTAATGTTTATTTAAACTGGATGTGTGGCGCAAGCGTCTCAGCTGCGTGGCGTGTCTGTTTTTAATTCGGTTCCCATGTTAACAGGTTAGATCTTGCAGACTGCCTGCGTGAGACGCGCGGAAAACCCGTGCATGCTAGAAATAGAACCGACGCCTATTTTTAAAGTGACACGCGCGCATGTTAGAAGCGTTTCCAGGCAAAATATACTAGGAAGATATGTCATTTTGTACACAAATACATATTAATTCATGACATTTTGATATTTGAAAATCTATAGGTTGGCATAAATTCAGATATAAATGTAATTTAGAAAATAAATTAATAATGATCGATTTTCAAATATTGCACCTGTCAAACATACTCTATTTTGTCCTATCAGTAGGTGTGTAAAAAAATAAAAAAATAAATTTGATATTGTAATAAAAAAAATAAAGAGCCTGGTTTTTCGGCGGCCTCTCTCTATGTCACCTACAGCAGCAGCAGCGAACCAAGCGCCGCATGCAGACACGCTTCTGGTGTGTAAAGACACAGAAAACGCGAAGCAGCCACCACGCTTCTGGCACGCAGCAGAGACGCCACGCAGCCAGTGTGTCACCGGCCTTAAGTTACCCTCCTGCCATCCGCCTGTAGTGATCCCGCTTTCCAGGAAGCCACATTGCTACATTATTTCTCTCAACTGTGTTATTTTTACAAAGTAGGACAAAATGGTAACAGAAAAAAAAAAAAAAAAAAAAAAAAAAATTTGTTTAATTAAATTATATAATGAATACAGACACAGACTGACTGTCTCAACACTAAACACCCCCCCCCCAAAAAAAATGTCTGACAGAATGCATTGAACTTATATGGCATTTGATCCAGCTTTCTTCCCCTGGCACATACACACTTTTTCATGAAATTTTCCTGGACAGTCAGTCGGCTCTTGTGTGTATGCCCTCCGTAACTAAAAAAAACTTTGACTAGTGTGTATTTTAGCCTACATTAAAACGCACCATGCAGGGAAATTAGCATTAGATTATCCGTTGCTGTCACAGAAAGTGTTGAAATGGTAACTGTTGTCGGTCCCTGCTTCCTCTGCACCAGTAGAGTGTTTTTAGTCAGGGTGGATTGATCATGAGACCACATCGTGCTTGGTTGGGTAGCAGGATGGTCTCCTCACTTATTTTTTTGAAAAGTAGTTGTAATACTACAGTTGCCCATCTGTAATCTTCACAACATCTAAAGTGAACATAATCCAAGACATTGTAAGGATATTAGCAGTCATTAGTTAAGCTTCAAGGTTAAAAGTTATGTAAAAGCTGTTACAGTTGAACATTTACAGGTATAGTGGTACAGTAATGTTACTTGTACTAGAAGTGTTATGTAGAATTACAATATAGAGTCATACAGTAATATTATGTGTACTAGAAAGGTTATATGGATGTGTATAGTGGTACAACGATGTTATGTGAAAATGAGCACTTAATATTGACAAGTAACAATTCATAATACTAATAAAATTAACTTTACACCACATACTATGTGGCCCTTTTACCCTTTATTGTTTCCACCTAACATTTTACATACTCTTGAAGATTTCTATAGGTCTTGTCTGAGACCCAATCTCTCTGGTCTCGGTCTTGACTCGGACTCGACCCTTTCTGAACTCGGTCTTGACTCGGACTCGACCCTCTCTGGACTCGGTCTTGACTCAGACTCGACCCTCTCTGGACTCGATCTGGACTCGGACTCGACCCTTTCTGAACTCTGTCTTGACTCAGACTCGACCCTCTCGGGACTCGATCTGGACTCGGACTCGACCCTTTCTGAACTCGGTCTTGACTCGGACTCGACCCTTTCTGAACTCGGTCTTGACTCAGACTCGACCCTCTCTGGACTCGATCTGGACTCGGACTCGACCCTTTCTGAACTCGGTCTTGACTCAGACTCGACCCTTTCTGAACTCGGTCTTGACTCGGACTCGACCCTTTCTGAACTCGGTCTTGACTCGGACTCGACCCTTTCTGAACTCGGTCTTGACTCAGACTCGACCCTCTCTGGACTCGATCTGGACTCGGACTCGACCCTTTCTGAACTCGGTCTTGACTCAGACTCGACCCTCTCTGGACTCGGTCTTGACTCGGACTCGACCCTTTCTGAACTCGGTCTTGACTCAGACTCGACCCTCTCTGGACTCGGTCTTGACTCGGACTCGACCCTTTCTGGACTCGGTCTTGACTCAGACTCGACCCTCTCTGGACTCGATCTGGACTCGGACTCGAATGAGCTGGTCTCGACTACAACACTGGTCTTAATACACAGGGATGCAGGCAGACACGTGAATATCATCATGTGCGCACTCACGTCATGTTGCTGTGCGCGTGGTCACAAACACTTAATGTTTGCATGTGTTTTTAAGCTCTGCAGTTTAAAACAACTGATTCTAGGCCGTTGAAACACAAACAACAGAGCTGTATGGGTGGGCATTTGGGGAGATGCTCTCAGATGGTGTTGTTCTTATTTAAAGGATAGAAGTTCTACGGTTCAGTGGGGCAATTACTTTTCTGATTCTGCAGCAGATTTTTGTGGGGTTCCCCAAGGATCAGTTTTGGGGCCCATTTTATTTTCTTTATATATGCTTCCGCTTGGTTCTATTTGTCAGAAATACAATGTTGTATACCATACCATTTTTATGCAGATGATGCACAACTCTATCTTCCACTGAATGCAGGTGATCGTGATGAGCTAGGTGATTTGATGACTTGCTACTATGAGATTAAGTTATGGTTGGCACAGAACTTTTTACAGTTAAATGAGGCTCAAACCGAATGCCTAATGTTTTGCCCTATTCTGTCATTTGATGATTTGAAGGGTGTTATAAATGCTTTTATCATCTCAAGATTGGATTCCTGTAAATCGTTGTATTTGGGTATCCCCACAGTTCTGTTGAATAGTCTTCAAGTATTACAAAACGCAGCAATCAGATTGTTGACTGGGACCAAGAAACAGGTCAATGTTTCCCCAGTGCTAGCTTCGTTGCATTGGCTGCCAGTTAATTTTAAAGCTCAATTCAAGGTTTTTCTTAATGTTATTAAAGCCTTGCATGGTCTAGCACCTGAATATATTTTGGACATCATTCATTTTTATTCTTCGACACAGCCATTGAGGTTATCTCAGAAATGTTTGATAAATGTCCTGCTTAAAGTCAAAAGGAGATTGTGCCTTTTCGATTGGAATGACCTGCCAGTGGAAATGAGATGTTGTACATCATTAGGTCATTTTAAAACCCTCTTAAGAGGGCACGTACTGCCAGGGCATTTGATGTGAGATAGCTGCTGTATATCTGATGGTCTTCTCTGTTTAAGTCATGCTATTTTATGTTCATGTTGTTTTAGTTTTGGTTAAATGTTGTTTTATTGGAAAGCGCTTTGGCCAACATGAGTTGCTTTTAAAAGTGCTATACAAATAATAAACAATACAAAAACAATACAATTTACACAATATATGTCTTATTTATTGTAGTTTTTGTCCTGTTGCTTGGGATTAATTTCTTGTTCTTATTTCATCTCTGACCGTTTATGTATCTCCAGTGAGCTTGAGTTTTTATTTATTTATATTATTTTCTTTTATTAGTTTGAAATTGACATCGGTGGCCCATCTATAGCACTCATTATTTTGTGCTCTTTCCCATAATTCATCATCTTGACTCATTTCTTGATCATCTTGGGTATCAAAGTCAATGTTTCCATGATATCAGTCATCTTTGGTTCTGCTGAGTCAGTTTTGTTAAAGGTCTGAAGAGTTAACTGAAGGGAAATCAGGTTTGGACCTTCATTATTTAGTGCTCTAAGCATATGATGGTCAATGTCCATGTTGTTTTGTTCATTTGTCTAATTTTGGTGGGTCTCTTTACTTTGGTCTAGCTCCCTGCCCAGTGTTTAGTACTGTGCTCTCTCTCTCTCATTCTCCTCTTCTTCTGTATTGTTTCAAGTGTTGCTCTCTGTACTACTTCTTTACTGAGGGTACTTTCGGGCACTGATTATAATAACAGCAGGGGTGTTTTCTTTAACTTGAACTTCTGTTTCAATTAGGGCTGTCAACGAATATTCTAAATTCGAATATGTATTCGAATAGTTTTTAAAAAACGAATTTTGAAGGTGAAAATTAATATTCGAATAAAAAAAAATGTGGGAAAAAATGCCCGCGGTAGTAGAGGCGTGGTTGTCTGCTTTGCTAGCGCGGCTGATGGTTCAGGGACAGGTCACAGGAGTCACACTGTCTGGCACAGCATCACTGCTGAAAGTTGACGCGTCTTCATGGAAGATGGCAGCAAATGCAGAGCCCAACTCGACCACAGCAGAGAAAATGAGGTAAAAATAGAGATAACATTTTATGCAAGCTATTTAAGATACAGTTAGCATACCATTCGACCACTAGCAACATGAGGTCACATCTCAAAAATGTGCACCCAAATGAGCATGGCATAATGTGTGGAACTCCAGCTGAACAGTCACGTCTTGACACTTAACGTTACTTTGCATCGCCCGCCGCAAGCTCTTTGTCTGCAACACGACAAGAGGCCATAACGGATAAATTTGTTTCGTTCATTTGTAAGGACATGAGACCGATCAGTATCATGGATGGGGCAGGCTTCGGGGAGTTCTGTCAAGCAATGGATCCGAGGTTTGATTATTTATCGTTTCATGTCAAGGAAAAGTTTACCACAGCACAGCTCGCTCGGAGCATTTAATGTCAGTTCTATATGCTGTAAAACTTCAATTAATATTAATAATATTTGTTTCAATCACTGAATAAAGCCTGCTATATTTGGGACAGAATTTGCGACCTTAAATTGCTTTCACAAAACTCTTAATCAGCACTGAAAAATGTGTTTGTTCATTTAAACCATTATGCGCAGAGAACGTGAGGGTGAGAGAGCGTGAGGTCTGCAGTCTTGGCCATTAGTTGATTTCATTGTTTTTGTGTAGGTAATACGTTGTCAAATACGTTTTAACTTAAATAGACTACCCATACAAGTAGTTATGTCTCTTTGTATTATTTTGCCCTGTTATTGACGTAATGCGCGTCATTCACAACATGCGCCACCAGATGTTCGAATAGTTTGAATATTAGTGTATTTTTAGAGGGAATATTCGAACGTCATTTTTGAGCAATTTTGACAGGCCTAGTTTCAATAGGTGTCAGTACTCTGTAGGTCTCTCTCCTGGTTCACTCCACTTTTTCCTGAATACTCTCAGATATACTCGTTCCCCTGGGACCTTTAGACCAGTCTTCTTCTTAGGCTGCTGCTGTCTTTGTTTCCTTTTACTCTCTGTGTCTGAGCTTTCATGTTGGCTTTGTTCTTTACTTTATTGTCCGCCACAATTGTATCTTTTTATTTTTTTCCACTTAGGGGTGGCGATATGAAAAAAAAAAACTTATGTTTTTTTTAAGCAATCTCATGATTCAAGATTTTATCACAGCACTTTTATTGTGCAAGTTGTCTGAGCATCACCTCCAAACTAATTTCCCTATTATGAAAGTATTTTAAGGTTACAAAAAAGGAATGACAGATATTTAGGCCAAAGAGGGCAAAAATAAATGAAGCGGTGGTTTGGGGCAGAGCGCTGTGTGACAGCACTGTATCCCAAGTTCAGGGAGGGCTAATTCCGTCCTGATGAAACTTTCAACAAACTTCTGTTTGTTGTTCCCTTCAGTGTCCTCCGGAATTCCATACATTTGTATATTGTTTCTTCGAGATCAGTCATTTTTTGACACAGCATTTTTTAGTTTTGTTGTTGAATTCTTCAAAATCCTCCATTCTACCTATCGTGTCTTTCAAATCAGTGGTGATTTCGTTCAGTTTCAGGTTGATTTCTGTTCTGACGTTTGGCCAATCAGTTTTCCAGTCTCTGAAAAGAATCTCATGAAAACTGTTTAACTCCGTATTTATGTCTGATCAGATATTATACAAATGTATGAATTATACAGTGTATATGGCGCCGATACTACTTTGAAAAGTATGAAAAAAAAAAGTGTTGAAAAGTGTTGTCTTCATTATCTGCTGTTTGTTTATCATTTTTCTTTTGTTTTGGGGATGCTTTGCTTCTAGCCTTTAGGTTACTTCTCCCCTTCCATGTTTGCTAGTTAATTTAAAAGAGTATAATTAACTAAATTCAGGGAGAATAACATGTTTTTCTGGAAGCTCTCACTCTTAACCTTCCACTCATCCTGACACCATACTGGAAGCTAGAGTTGTTCTGATTCCGATACTAGTATCGGAAATATCTCCGATACCACAACAAATTCTGCCACCTGCATCGGCGAGTACATGAACTCATATACCGATCCGATACCATTTTCTTAAACAAGACCTAGTTATGGCCGCTAGCTTTGCCTAACCGCTGCACGGTTCTTCTTCACTGCTCAGAATGCATTGAAAACACAGGAAGTTGTGCTGTGTGCCACAAGCAACCCCCGTTTAGAGCAGCGAAGAAGAAATGAAAACGCGTTAGCAGCCCTTATCTATATATGACTGGATCACTCATCACATTCTAAACTGCCAAAAGACAGTGAAGCCGCTACTATATTATAGATCAGTGGTTAGCAGTATGTCTCTGTAGTACCGGTAGTTACCGACTCCCGAGTATATTCGGTACCCTCAGCTGCGTTCACTTCCGTGTTTTTCAAAGCGCAGGGCTCCAGACAGTAGCCGAATATATATATATACTAGTGTCTGTGAATATTAAACTGCAAAATATCATTTAAATATTATTCCTGCAAATTCTACATCTCGGTGGGAGACGGGCGCAGATGCGCGGGAGCTCGCTGTTTTGTAGTCTCTGCTGTGTGTCATGAGGACACGAACGCATAAACCGTCACTTCAAGAGAATTTACCGTTTCATTTGAGAATACTGTCAATATATTAATATATAAATTGACAATGTATTAAGCTACTGTTGTAGCCTACAGTAGATTTAGCTATGTCTCTATGTAGTAATAATAATACGTATTTATTAATAATAATAATTATGCCTAGACGGTTGCTTGTGTTTTACTTGTTTTGTTGTAAAGAGATTATCTGATTAATATATCATTTTTTATATTCCTAGACTTATTTGTTGCAGTTTTTTTATACAGTTATATTATAAAACTAAAATACCTTTTTTAGTTTGTGGTGTTGGATTTTTGGCTGCATTTGAAGTTCTTTTTGGCTTAAGAAAATAAATAATATTACTGTCAAATTCATGTCAGATAATAAAAATACTGTAATAAATACATTAGTTCACCATGTATTTGTTCATGTTTTATTAAGGGATCAGTCTGAAGCACACCATAAAATAATTCTAGCAATTTACACAGGGCTAGTAGTATATACAGCTGTATATACAGATACACACCCAGGTATCGGATCAGTACTCGGTATCGGCCGATACCCTGAGCCCAGGTATCGGGAAGAGAAAAAGGGTATCGGAACATCTCTACTGGAAGCCCCCATTCAAAAGTGGTTTAAACCTGAATGAGTTTCTTTCTTCCTCTGAACATAAATGCTATTCTAAGGAACGGTGAAAACCAAACTGTTGCTGGTCCACAGTGACTTCCAGAGTATTTTCTGCTACTATCAAATTCAATGTGGACCATCAACTGTTTAGTTACCCACATTCTTCTTTAGTGTTCAGCACAAGAAAGAAATGAATACAGGTTTGGGACAACGTGACACTGAGTAAATAATGAGGGAAATGAAATTTTAGGGTGATCTATCCTTTGACAGTAATGACAGTAGGCTGCATGTTTAATAGGCGTATTGTCCCTTTAAGACCTTGTCACCTGTGAATGAGACCTAAACTATTTTTGTTAGTGACCGCATTCCCTCATCTGACCCACTCTCCTTCTTGGAGAATATGTGGGCTGAAAGCTGTCCTGGTTCCTTACAGGGGGTTTTCATTTCATTTTTGATTTGCATTTTTTTTATGAAAATTATGTTTTCACTTTCAACCAATCAACATATAATTTCTTAGGCATCTGGAAAGCATTCAGCTAATTTTTGCTCAAGTTTACAGTTACATACCAACATTTTATACATTTGACAATTATCAGTTTCATCTTGATGTGCCCGAAAATAAAATTATATTAGGCGTGTTTGATCTGCTTTTCCATGCAGTTCAATCAATCAATCAATCAATCACCTTTATTTATATAGTGCTTTAAACAAAATACATTGCGCCAAAGCACTGAACAACATTCATTAGGAAAACAGTGTCTCAATAATGCAGAATGATAGTTAAAGGCAGTTCATCATTGAATTCAGTTATGTCATCTCTGTTTAGTTAAACAGTGTCTGTGCATTTATTTGCAATCAAGTCAACGATATCACTGTAGATGAAGTGACCCCAACTAAGCAAGCCAGAGGTAACAGCGGCAAGGAACCGAAACTCCATCGGTGACAGAATGGAGAAAAAAACCTTGGGAGAAACCAGGCTCAGTTGGGGGTCAGTTCTCCTCTGACCAGACGAAACCAGTAGTTCAATTCCAGGCTGCAGCAAAGTCAGATTGTGCAGAAGAATCATCTGTTTCCTGTGGTCTTGTCCTGGTGCTCCTCTGAGACAAGGTCTTTACAGGGGATCTGTATCTGGGGCTCTAGTTGTCCTGGTCTCCGCTGTCTTTCAGGGATGTAGAGGTCCTTTCTAGGTGCTGATCCACCATCTGGTCTGGATACGTACTGGATCCGGGTGACTTTGAGAGGGTGGCATTGTTTTTTTCTTCTTCCTGCCACAACAACAATCCAAGTACCCCCATGTTTATTATTGTAGTGGGCGTAATCTTCCATGTGGGCCCACATATTAAAATTTGGACATTTATCAAAATTTAGATAAAAGATGTTTGGGCAACTTTAGCCGCGTTTCCACCGCAGGAGCTTTACCCAGGAACTAGGGACTTTGGCCTGGTACTTGGTGTGTTTCCATCGCAGGAACCAGGAACTAAATAAAGTTCCGGGTAAAAAAATGCCCCTCAGAAAGTCCCTGCTGGCGAGGTGGTGCTGTTTCAAAGTTCCGGAACTTTCGGGGGCGGGACTTTGGCGCTAAACATTCTGATTGGTTGAGTTCACGCAGCATTGGTTGAGTTCAACCACCATTTATTCGGATCATTTTCAAAATATTACTGTTATTGTGTCATGAAATGTAATTTTAAAAGTATTTCAGGCGAGAATGTAGTTGTTTAAAACTCAAATCTGTGGTTTATTTATAAAGACAGCGCCTATTTAAAAATGTGTTTCGCCGATCTCAGAGACGGTAAGCTCCACTCGATCAGCGGGAGCTCAGTCCTCATGTATCCGCAGAGAGCAGCCTCTCCTGGGATAGACCTTCTGATAAGTGCCGCTGGTGTCTCTTTAGTGGTTAAACATAAAATATAATTCAGCTGCGGGGTAAATCTAACAGGTTTTCTTTGGTCTGTATTCAATTTATCTATATGTAAAAATGAAAATAAAAAGGCAAGTCTATATAATATTTCGTTTCATTGCAATGGCTGTATATAACGTTACACATATCCCTGAACTAAGTACATTTCTACAGCTGTTATTATGTTTAAATGAAAACGAAAGGAGGCAGTGGTATTTTATATCCTATTTTGTTTTATTGTAAATATACAATAAAACGTTCATTAGGGCTTGTGTGCTGGTGCGCCTCTGTGAAGGGGTAGAACGAACACTGGTAGATTGGGAAGTAGACGGCTGGACTGCAGCTGCACTTGCATTACAGTGAACACACACACACACACACACTGTGAACACACACCCGGAGCAGTGAACACACACACACACACGGAGCAGTGAACACACACACACACCCGGAGCAGTGAACACACACACACACACACCGTGAACACACACCCGGAGCAGTGAACACACACACACACACACCGTGAACACACACACACACACACAAAGTGAACACACACCCGGAGCAGTGAACACACACACACACACACACACACAGTGAACACACACACCCGGAGCAGTGAACACACACACCCGGAGCAGTGAACACACACACACACACACGGAGCAGTGAACACACACACACACACACGGAGCAGTGAACACACACACACACACACACACACTGTGAACACACACCCGGAGCAGTGAACACACACACACACACACACACATACTGGTTTTGCTATATTAGTGAGGACCTTGACAGACCTGATCAGTACTGAGGACCAGGTTTTCTAAAGGCACTAGAGACAAACGAATACCACAGATCACCATTAGGTGGCTCTAGACGCAGCTAAATCATTTCAGATACAGAAAACACGCCAACGATGAAAAACTTAACACACGTTTGAAAATCCGCTACACTTGTGAGGTCAAGCTGTTGCTATGTGGATAGCAACGCACATTTTAAATGCGAATATCATACAAGACTCTAAATATTAATTATCCAAACGTTTTATAAGTATAAAATATGTAATCACATATGAATAACGGTATTTGATGCTGATAATAAAAGTTTTAATGGTAAAGGAGAACGATTGTTTGAATCTTACCGAGCGCAGATTTAAACGGCTCCGCACTGAATGACGTCACAGAAGTGTAGTTTTTAAATTACGTTGCCATGGATACAAAAACTGACATTGATCCGTTTCTGTTAGTAAATTACTAACAGTGAATAAAAATAATAAAAACGTTTCTTTTACCAAAAATTTCAAACAGTATAGATTTATTTAAATCGCATATGTAATTATATATATATATATATATATTTTTTTTTTTTTTTTTATAAATTTCTATTATTGGTAAATCCTTATAAGAGTTTATATGATAATGGCAACCAGTAATGGTAAAATACTCTCGTTTAGTGCAGATTCTGTTCCAACTTGACAGGAATAAGAAATATTGTGAATATTACTAATCTTAAATTGAATAATGTACAGTAAAATGTTATTTATTGCTTTGATTAAAGATGCATTTTCAGCATCTTTTCATCACATAAACTGCTTTGGACTGTAGAGAAAATAAGAAAGTTTGGGTTTAATTTAAGACTTCGACTACCCTATAATAAAGGGTTCATTCCTACAGGATTACCTCAGTTCCTGTGAGATTTAAAAAATGCTATTGAAATTTGTGTAGATCTGTGTATACAAGAACAACAGTTTTGATTCTGCAAGAGAAAAGCAGCCCTTTATTTGGTAACCATCACACACTCGGAGGTTGAGTAAGAGCATGATGGGATTGAACACAAGCCTCAGTCACAGAGACCAGACGGTGAACTACACCAGATACAGACAGAGTAACTCAACAGAACCACAGAAACTCAACAGAACTCAGGCAGACTTAACACAAACGAATGACACAACGAAAGAGTGCACTGACCACTGTGCAGATCTTCAAAATGAAAAAATGACTTCTAAAAAACTGTAAATAAAGTGCGTATACTTATGAAAAAAAGAAAAAAAAAAAAGAAATGATTAGCAGTCAATATATAGAGACTTAATAAAGTGCTTACTTCCAATGAAGGAATGAAATGCACTATTGGAGAAATTGAAATATTTTATATTTTGAATAAAATCAAAGTAATATAAAGTGCATGCTTCCTTTCAGAAAGGAAATATAAGTAAAGTGCCTTGAGTTTATACAAAATCCAAAAGATTTATATTTCTCCAACAAAAGAAAACGGTAAAGTGCTTACTCTGAAAAGAGAAACGTGCATGAAGTACTCAACCGAGAGAAAAAACTGATAGACTGATACTCTGGAAGGAAATTAGACAGCATTCCTGCAAGAAGCAAGTTTCCTTTTCATAGCCTGAAGATTGTTATGGACAAAGTTTTTAACATCAAGCCATGATCTTGAGCTCAGTACTGGATTAGCATCTAGACATGATGGACATTCGGCTTTTCCAGGAAGCTTCCTTAAGGAAAAGCATGTTGTGAGAGTCCTCTTCACAGCGCTCTGCTCTTCACTGCTCCATGGTCTCTTAGGAGCTTTCTTTCCTGAAACACAGAACAAAGATCCAACTAAACAACAACCTCCAAAACCTGCTGCTAAATGTGTAAAGAAGCCTCACTCTATTATCACAGGTTTCATCACTAGCCAGGTTTACATCCAATGGTTGTTTTGCAAAAAAAAAAAGCTACACATTTTGCCCCATCATAGCAAGCATTTAGAAATTTGGAAAGACTTGATGAGTGCTCTACTGCAAAATCACTGAATTCAATGATGAACTGCCTCAATTCTCAAATTGTGTGTTTACTATGGTCTTTCTCTATTATTGACACATTATTTTCACATTTAATACTGTAAAGTGGTTTGACAAAATCTCTACTGTTAAAAGCACTATATAAATAAAGGGGACTTGACCAATCATGTTTATAAACCCTTAAATGTTGCATGCGTGACAATACAAAATGAGCTGCAGTAAAAGGCCAACTGGATGGAGACAGCTAGTTTTGATTCTGTGGATAACAAAACTGGATGGAAACTTGGCTACAGACAGATATTAAGCAGGCTGAATAAGTTGTGCAGAAGAGCAGCTGAGCGATCTGATCACCTGAGAACATCTCTATAATGTGTTGATTGTCTGGAGGAGAGCGCTTGACTGTCTTTCCTGAGGTAGAGGGTTGATCATCATTCTCTGAAGCGTCTGGAGATCACAACAGTCAAACAGATGTTAATAAACAGACATATTCTACAATAACATGTCAAACTGATCTACTGACTACTCAATCAATTAGACTGTCTTGGAAATGTTCATGTACTTAAATTAACTCAAATTGTGAAACTCGTGTATTAAATAAATTCAATGCACACAAAGTGAAGTAGTTTAAGTCTTTGGTTATTTTAATTATGATTTTGGCTCAAATTAAAAAACCCACCAATTCTCTCAACAAATTAGAATATGGTAACATACCAATATGGCTGCTCCGATCACAATCAACCGTTGTTATGCGCATCTCGTCAGTAAAGCCGGTTCTCTAATCAGCGGTTAATTCCATCAGGTGTGTGATTTCACATAGAGCAGCTGTTACTACACAGAGCTGTTATTAACTGAGAAGCTGCGCAAATCCACGTTCTTTTTCAGCGTTTATTTGCGCATCTTCTCAGTTAACAACGGCTCTGTGTAGTAACAGGTACTCTATGTGAAATCAGCACCTGATGGAATTAACCGCTGATTAGAGAACCGGCTTTACTGACGAGATGCGCATTAATGATCAGCCATTCGTGATCGGAGCAGCCCTACATCAGTTAATCAACTCAAAACACCTGCAAAGGATACACAATCATGGGGAAGACTGCTGATCTGACAGTTGTCCAGAAGACAATCATTGACATCCTTCACAAGGAGGGTAAGCCACAAACATTCATTGCCAAAGAAGCTGTTCACAGAGTGCTGTATCCAAGCATGTTTAATGAGAGTTGACTGGAAGGAAAAAGTGTGGAAGAAAAAGATGCACAACCAACCAAGAGAACCGCAGACTTATGAGGATTGTCAAGCTAAATCGATTCAAGAATTTGAGTGAACTTCACAAGGAATGGACTGAGGCTGGGGTCAAGGCACCAAGAACCACTACACACAGACGTGTCAAGAGATTTACTGAATCACAGACAACCTCAGAGGCGTCTTACCTGGGCTAAGAGAAGAACTGGACTGTTGCTCAGTGGTCCAAAGTCCTCTTTTCAGATGAGAGCAAGTTTTGTATTTCATTTGGAAACCAAGCTCCTAGAGTCTCGAGGAAGTGTGGAGAAGCTCATAGCCCAAGCTGCTTGAAGTCCAGTGTTAAATTTCCACAGTCTGTGATGATTTGGGGTGCAATGTCATCTGTTGGTGTTGGTCCATTGTGTTTTTTGAAAACCAAAGTCCCTCCCCCCGTTTACCAAGAAATCTCAGAGCACTTCATGCTTCCTTCTGCTGACCAGCTTTTTGAAGATGCTGATTTCATTTTCCAGCAGGATTTGGCACCAGCCCACACTGCCAAAAGCACCAAAAGTTGGTTAAATGATCTAGTTGTTGGTGTGCTTTACTCACCAGCAAACTCACCAGACCTGAACCCCAGGGGAATCTATGGGGTATTGTCAAGAAGAAGATGAGAAACAAGAGACCAAACAATGCAGATGAGCTGAAGGCCACTGTCAGAGAAACCTGTGCTTCCAGACCACCTCAGCAGTGCCACAAACTGATCACCTCCATGACACGCAGAGCTGAGGCAGTAATTAAAGCAAAAGGAGCCCCTACCGAGTACTGAGTACATGTACAGTACATGAACATACTTTCCAGAAGGCCAACAATTGACTAAAAATGTTTTTGTATTGGTCTTATGAAGTATTCTAATTTAAGATAGTGAATTGGTGGGTTTTTGTTAAATGTGAGCCAAAATCATCACAATTAAAAGAACAAAAGACTTAAACTACTTCAGTCTGTGTGCATTGACTTAATTTAATATGAGTTTCACAATTTGAGTTGAATTACTGAAATAAATTAACTTCTGATTATTGAGATGCACCTGTACTTACCAGTTTCTGTGACGCGACGCTTGCGCTTGACTGTCTTTACTGAGGAAGAGGGTTGTTCATCTTTCTCTGAGGCGACTGGAGATCACAACAGTTAAAAAAATAAATAAAAAAACATGTCAGAACTGAGTGATAAATGAAAATGCTGAGTCTATAATAACTAAGGTTGGGTACCAAATTCTGTACTTTTAAGGGTACGGACCAATTTGCGTCGGTACTACTGATTACAGATTCACATTAAATCAATCTGTGCCGAATCTTGGTAACTAAGATCACATCTGTTCATAAGATACAGAGACAGAGAGAGAGAGAGAGAGAGAGAGAGAGAGACTCTGTGGTGTGATGTCACTCCTGCTACTCGTTCAAACACAACCCAGCGCAGACCCAGATGATCGTTATAATCAATGTGTGCTGCTACACTGGATACAGCACGACGCTACACAAATCCCAGACAGTAAATTGTATTTGGCCAGATTACAGAAACTAAGCCCCCCCCAAACCTGACAACCACCATCACAGCCCAACACCTACCCAGTAAACGTTGCATAAGCCTAAATAATTTGTTCATTTATATAAGGCATATAGCATGGTTTATTTTTATTAGTTTTGTTAATAAAAGTTCTATGAGTTTGGCGCTGTATTTTGTAATAAAACTGAATCTACAGCAAATTGCTTCTAATTTGAAAGTAAAAAAAGAAATTTTACAAGTTATTTAATAGAGAAGCGAGGAAAAGAGGGAAAACTCAAATGAAATAAACTGTTTTTGGGCTTTTTTCCCCTGAAATAAATGTTTTTGTTATTACACAGAGAGTAAAATAGTGTAAAAAGCTACTGTTAAGTACCGGTGTCATGAGAAATCGAGTCCGCCCGAGAAATCGAGTCCGCTTAGGACCCCGAGTGATCCCATTGGCTCAACGAACATTTAATGGGTATTATTTTTTAGCGCCTGATTACAATTCCTGCTAAATCGCGTTTTTATTTTTGTCGTTTGAACTTTGCTATAATGACCATTTATGTACTTTAAATTACATGTTTCATAGGCTAGTATATAGCCGACGAGCTATATGTTGTGAAATCAAACATTTCTCGTTTTTTTTTTTTTTTTTTGTTACTCGCGTATCAGTATAGCATACAGCTTACTCGATGTGTGTGTGAATTTATATTGTTAATCTAAATGATATAATATCGCAATTGCTTGTGCAGAACCGTGCTATTGTTGTATTATATACAGATATATTATTTTATGTAAACGAATGTCATATTAATTTTACATGAAATATGTCAGTATGCCTATTATATTTATATAGTGATACAAGGTATTTTTCCAGTTTGCGGAATCATTGGAATGCAAGTTTGTATGTCTTTTAAATTCTCTGTGTGTATTTTCCTCTTCATTCTTTCTTCTTTTCATATGGACCATGAGTCTGAAATAAAGAGTAATAATAATAATAATATACCATTTAGTATAGTAAGTGAATAATGGTTGTTTGTGCACTGAAAGTAACTAAAAATACAGCTAGATAGTTTATATAGATAGCAATAATTGCTATATAATTATAACTTGCAATTATAATATAATGATTCTACTGTTGTTGTTTGTTTTTTTTACATATAAATGTTCAAGCAATATGAACACTATCAATGTAACACATTTATACATTTTTCAAAATGCATAACATTTTCAAAGAATCTTTACAGAAAGACATACTGTTGTGTCTATATGGTCAAAAACACCCTCACTGTTTTAATAGTTGGTGTTAAATGCATTAGTCGTCATACATACAGCAAGCAAGCCAAAGGCAATGGTGGTTAATAAAGAAATATCTGTAAGATGTCGATACTGGAGTAAAAAAACACTGGGGACCAGTTCTCCTCTGTATATTCAGTCATTTGGTAAAATATCATTGGTAGTTAACAGTGTTACTGCATTGATTCAGCTGTAAGGTTAGAGGTTAATTGTGCCATGTACGAGCAGCAACATTGTTTTCTCTGTGGCCCAGGTGAGGCATGCAGTGGCAATGAAGAGTGCTAAGGTGCAGTCATCCATTCATAAATTCTTGCTTTTTTGCTGAAACTGGAAACAGTTCATCCTATGTGAAGTCCATTGTGGAAGATTGGGGAATCATCAATCTCAACGTAACTCGAGAGCGTCTCGGGACAGGGCTTCTGTGGTAAAGAAAAATATAAAAATTGTTTAGGAACTGTAATATAATTTTAAAAAGAATTTCCTCTCTGCCTTTGTAATATACAGTATGCTGGAAGACTTTCTTGACATCATACAGAACGGGTTCAGAATACAACAGAAGCAGGAAACATCAAAAATCACTGTTAACCGTAGAGCATCGGTTTACAATTCTTGCAAAAATCAAGTTATGATTTATGTGTATGTTGTTATGAAAACAACCAAACAGACGTAAATGTAATCTGTTAAACTCAGTCTATTTTGCATTCAAACATTGCTTTAAATAAAGAGACAGGTGATTTATTTGAGCAGAGCTTGTTTTCTGCCCCCACTATTTGGAAAGGCTAAATATATATATATATATATATATATATATATATATATATATATATATATCCTATTTGCTATTAAACAAAAAACTGCTGCAATTTACTATTAATTTCATTCATAATTATTCACTTACTGAACGCTATTATAATAGTATATGTGTTTGTTTATGTTAAATAAAAGATAAACATGAGAAAAGAGTCGTATTTTCACTTAAAATTGCATCTTGAACAATCGGGTCCCACCTAGCGAGGACCCCTAAGATGGCGGCCGTCGCGATGCCTGTGCGCAAGTCGCAACGGAGGCAGTTGTCACGAAGGACACAAGACAGGTAGTAATTCACACTAAAAATCTTCGTGTGATTTGTGGACGAGTATGACAGAACTAGAGGAGTGCTTAAACCCGTCCTGCACACGCAGGCATTTGGGTGTGGAGGGGAGGGGCGATTAATGATTTGATTTTCTTATTAACAACTAATATTATCCACTGTCCTTGTACAGTAATACGACACTGACAATACACACACAAATAATAGTAGTAACGTTAGTAGTGATAATAATAATGAATCATCTTAGGGGTTTTCGCTAGGTGGGACCCGATTGTTCAAGCCTTTTTTCTTGCGATCTTTGTCGATGAGGTCTGTATTCATTGTTCAGGCGTTTTATCAACTCCATCTGCTATTTTTTCCACATATGAACGGATTTTGCAGGTAGTTAATACGTTAATAATATAAATTTTTAGTGAACATTAATAACTTGTCTCGTGTCCTTCGTGCGGGACAACTGCCTCCGTTGCGACTTGCGCACAGGCATCGCGACGGCCGCCATCTTAGGGGTCCTCGCTAGGTGGGACCCGATTGTTCAAGATGCAATTTTAAGTGAAAATACGACTCTTTTCTCATGTTTATCTTTTATTTAACATAAACAAACACATATACTATTATAATAGCGTTCAGTAAGTGAATAATTATGAATGAAATTAATAGTAAATTGCAGCAGTTTTTTGTTTAATAGCAAATAGGATATATATATATATATATATATATATATATATATATATATATATATATATTTAGCCTTTCCAAATAGTGGGGGCAGAAAACAAGCTCTGCTCAAATAAATCACCTGTCTCTTTATTTAAAGCAATGTTTGAATGCAAAATAGACTGAGTTTAACAGATTACATTTACGTCTGTTTGGTTGTTTTCATAACAACATACACATAAATCATAACTTGATTTTTGCAAGAATTGTAAACCGATGCTCTACGGTTAACAGTGATTTTTGATGTTTCCTGCTTCTGTTGTATTCTGAACCCGTTCTGTATGATGTCAAGAAAGTCTTCCAGCATACTGTATATTACAAAGGCAGAGAGGAAAAAAATTGTTATTATACTACAGTTCCTAAACATTTTTATATTTTTCTTTACCACAGAAGCCCTGTCCCGAGACGCTCTCGAGTTACGTTGAGATTGATGATTCCCCAATCTTCCACAATGGACTTCACATAGGATGAACTGTTTCCAGTTTCAGCAAAAAAGCAAGAATTTATGAATGGATGACTGCACCTTAGCACTCTTCATTGCCACTGCATGCCTCACCTGGGCCACAGAGAAAACAATGTTGCTGCTCGTACATGGCACAATTAACCTCTAACCTTACAGCTGAATCAATGCAGTAACACTGTTAACTACCAATGATATTTTACCAAATGACTGAATATACAGAGGAGAACTGGTCCCCAGTGTTTTTTTACTCCAGTATCGACATCTTACAGATATTTCTTTATTAACCACCGTTGCCTTTGGCTTGCTTGCTGTATGTATGACGACTAATGCATTTAACACCAACTATTAAAACAGTGAGGGTGTTTTTGACCATATAGACACAACAGTATGTCTTTCTGTAAAGATTCTTTGAAAATGTTATGCATTTTGAAAAATGTATAAATGTCTTACATTGATAGTGTTCATATTGCTTGAACATTTATATGTAAAAAGAAAATGTGTAAAATTATATTATAATTGCAACTTATAATTAACAATTATAAACTAGCTGTATTTTTAGTTACTTTCAGTGCACAAACAGCCATTATTCACTTACAATTACTGATTTGTAATAGTACACGTAACTGTTGTACTATTTTATGTACTGTGTTATATGAGTTAAAGTCAATTACAATTGTAATTTCTGTCATCATAATGAATTTATGTAGTGTGATAATTGCTGTATGATTTTCTTTGAAAACAATAGTTTCTTAAATAATATACAATCAGCAATTGCAATACATGAACTGCTTGTAAGCAAAACCATATATAACAACATAAGTACTTATTAAAATATTGAAAATAATGTAAAAAATTACATGAATTAGGTAGTAAGTCACAATAAATAATCAAAGTGTGTGTGTATATATATATATATATATATATATATATATATATATATATATATATATATATATATATATATAATATTGTACGTAGGTTTGTTTTATTAATAATTATCTTTCTACTATCCCACGTGTTTTATTCATCACAACTGAATTATTATTATTATTTTAGAACTGGAAAATATATTCAAAAGCTGTGCTGAGGCGTTCTAGTAACCGAATATTAAACCTAATTACAATGCATTATTTATGAGATGTTGCTAGTTTTATGACATTTAAAAAACATTTTGATCGATTACATTCTGTATGTTGCTTTTATTAAATTATTTTAGCTTGAAACAACAAGCTACCGCAGCTCCGATTAGTCATACAAGTTATCGCGATAACAACTTTTGATCAGGCATTTAAAACAGCTACCGCCTTGGTCCTAAGCGGACTCGATTTCGCGGGGGGACTGGATTTCTCACCACACCGGCACCAAATCTCAGGCACAGATACCGGTAACATACCGGTTAACATTTAAATGGTACCCAACCCTAAAATCACGTGTCTAACCGATATACTGACTGCTTACCAGTTTCTGTGACGCGACGCTTGCGCTTGACTGTCTTTACTGAGGTAGAGAGTTCTTCATCTTCAATGGTAACCAAACCATTGACTTCTGTAGGGAGTTACAGGTAATAATAGTCTATTGGTGAATATGAATTACCTGGACTTTAGAGGGTTTTTTTAAAAGAATTTTCCACAACTTCCGTTGTATTTATTCTCCTATTTATTCAGTGGTTCCCCAAAATGGTTTGGTTACAAACATTCTTTAAAATATTTAGTGTTCCACTGAACAAAGAAATTCATGCAGGTTTGGGACTCGAGGGCAAGGACATGACAGCAGAATTTACATTTTTGGTTGAACGATCACTTTGAAGTTAAGACTATGAAGTCGAATATGTTTTACTCCAGGACTCTATGGTTGTGGACTGTTTCTTGCAGATTTTAAATCAGCGACCGGTTGAATATGGCCTCTAAGCTAACCAACAGACCCTTCAGTGCTGACCTTCTTCTGTGGTTCTGCATTCATGCTCTCGCAGGCCTCCGGAAGCAGGGCTTCTTTCATTTTCAGTCTCTGTGAAGCACATGATTAAAGATGTCAAATACAAAACAACATAAAAACAGATGTAATACATTTAGTATAATCACTGAAGTGTAAAAATCCAGATAAGTTTTACTCACCCTCTGTACTAAATGTAATCTCTTCCAAAGATCTTCCTTTGTAACAGTCAGATCCCTTTTCTAGAGACAAAAGCAGCTTGCTAACTTTAGCGAGTTGGATTGTATTCTCGGACAGTCTGTAATACTCGCGGTGCACTCTAATGTCGTGTCCCAGGAATTTGGCCAATTGGTCGAGTTCATTGTTTTTTAAATTCATGATCTGACTCAGAATAGCTATTTGTTTCCTTAATTTGGTCGACGTAAGGCTCTTGGGGTCTTTTGCGCCACACGTTTTGGAAAACTTTCTCAAACAGTCTGATCCGCGGATGTGCGTTAAAGCCCCCAGTCTTGCAAAAACGTACGGATTGGCTTCGCTGATGCCCACTGTGCTCCTGCTTTCATTCAGCAGGTCCATGGACTCCAGCATGTCCTTGGTCAGCAGGACAGGCACTTTCTTACCTCTCTTCCCTCGGATCTCTAATCGAGTCAGCTCATTGCACAGCTCCCGCCCTAATTTAGTCAGAGATTTGACCACATCTTCATTAGGAGGCTTCACGTTTCGATTCACATATGATGCAAGGAGCAGTTTGGATGCCTCACCTTCACGTCTCCGATTAAAAAGAATGATTTGACAGAGTAACGTCTCAGCCAAGATTTTCCACTCGGCGCCATTCACGTTCTCTTTGAGTTTGTCTTTTGAGACCTGCTCCACACTCTTGAGATGCTTTTGTAGAGCCACAACATCTTCTGTGAGAGGGATGGTGTCTCCCTTGTTCCACTTGCTCTGCTGCAAGGTGTTGAGGGCTTGACTCGAAATGTTGGTACGCCAATGACTGTCAATGAGCTTGATGAAGTTTTTCAGCTTCTTCTCAGTGTCTCTGTCCCCTGCCATTAAACTCTGTCCCAAACTGAGCTGACAGGCTTTCTTCAGCGAGTATCCGATCTTCAGAGCGAGGGACGGGGTTTTAAACGTATTTAAATCTGGTTGATAGCTGCTGACTTCTTTACAAGCGGCGATGGCTAGGAGAAAGTTCTCAGGGTTACAGAGCTGTGTAAGGTTACTCACTTCTCTGGATCTGGACTTCACTTCGATCATAAACCTGGCCAGCTCTCTCATCTTTTGAATGATATACTGATGCTGTGACTTATCATGACCACACTTTGTATAAAGTGATTCACCGTAGAGACAGATCAAACTGTCCTTCATGATTGTTTCTGAGATTTCATCTTGTCTCATAGCTTGTAGGAGAGAGCTGATGCCAGCAGAGCACTGTGCAGGTGTTGGTATCAGACAGACTGCAGCTGATCTCACTCGCTCTCCTCTGCTTCTCTTCACATCCCGCTGTCCTCGACACGTCTTAGAGTGTTTCCACAGGTCTTTCTTCATGAAGAACGCCAGACAATCCGGGCAGGGAAGGAACTCAGAAATGTCTGCATCTTCAGTCGGTTGTCTCCAGGTAATGATCTCTCCACGTCCGGTCTCCAAGACTTTGATGTTATGATAATAATTACCCTGGTTCCGGAGCTGTTCCAGAAGAATCCTGCGTTCCTTTGAACGTTTGGGAAAACTAAAGGCTTTAGCAACTTCTGTTTCATTGGAATGACTTCTTTCAAGATGTCTAGCAAGCTTGCTTTGTGCCTTTTCACAGAAGACACAGTACTGTTTTTTGTTCCACGTTCGTTTGCCTTTAGGATCTCGCTGACTTGTTTTGATTGTCATTTTTCTTGGACTTTTTTGCTTAGCCTTCTTTCTTGGAGTTTTTTGCTTTGCCTTCTTGACTTCTTCAGATGTATTAAATATTGTGTCTTTTACAGTCTTTCGAATGGTCTTTTCAATCGGGGACTCTTCTGAATCGAGGTCTTCTTCATCAGTAGACTCCTCCACTGAAGGAACAAAGACTGAGCCTTCGCTCTCATCCAGATCACTCCAGTCCTTGTTGCCCTGGTTCGATTGCTCCTGTTAACAAACACAATTAAGACATTCACAATACAGTTATTTAGGAAAGATCACAATAGTTAAAAATATATATTGGTTAAAAAATAATAAAATCACTGCATAGTTTATATGTTTCCCCAAAGACAAAACACTATCAACCCAAAGAAGAATGAAATGGGGTCATGCACTGAGAGGTCAAATTGTTCTTTAATAGATAATAAAATTCTTTAAATTGTCTCTATTTTTGAAACAAAGTAATTTTCAAAACTCAAAACATTCATTCTCTTTAAGGTGTGATCACATATGTGCACATATGTGCCAAAATACCATGAACGAACTATGGGAACAATGACACAATCATCCAAAGCTGTTCTGCCAGCAAGCAAAAAAACCAAGCAGCCTCATTTTAAGGATGACTTTATAATATTGAAGTGCAGCGTTGATATTCTGTTTTGCTGTTATACACAGCTGATATCAACGAAGACTGAATAATTTGTATCAAACAATGACGTGGCAAATAAGTTCAAATAGGACTAGTGCTGCAGGATTAATCGCATGTGATTGTAATGCGTGTCTCGTCAGTAAAGCTGGTTCTGTGATTAGTGGTAAATGTCCATCAGCTGCTTTCAAATGGAGCTGCACTTACTACACAGAGCTGTAGTTCGCTGACAAGTTACACAATATCGCATCATAATCGCAGATGAATTACATTTGGTTATGAACACAATATTGCGTAGCTTGTCAGCGAACTACAGCTCTGTGTAGTAAGTGCAGTCTTACTAACCAATATAGTGAGCACACCTCCATTCTCCCCAATCAGCTCTGCTCTAATCAACTTATTAAACGCCCACCATTACAAAAAAAAAAAAAAATAGGAAAGGAAAGCGGGAGAGAGACAGAGTGGGATTATGGCGTCTACAGGGTCAGATCAATAGTTAGGCAAATTAAAACTAAAGAAAAACATTATGTAACTTAAACCTCAAAAATACAGTCAATGATCAAAAAAGGTAATTTGCAAGAGCTGCGTCACAATACAAGAATTAACGATCAAGAGCTCCCTTATCGGTTCTGTTTTCAGTACTGGAGGATAAAAGATACATTCTTATGCTGTGTTCACACCAAACGCGAATAGAGCGTCAAATTCGCGTCTACTGCGTCTAGTTTGCCGCTTGAACATTTTGAGATCATTCGCGCATGAAATTAACTTCACAACAGACACGAATTGGGGGGGCTTCTGCCAGATGAGTTCACGCAGCATTTTCAATCGCCATTTTTATTCTGATAATTTTCAAAATATTACGGTTATCGTGTCATGAAATGTAGTTTTAAAAGTATTTCAGAATGTAGTTGGTTTAAACTCAGATATGCGGTTTATTTATAAAGACAGCGTCTATTTAAAAAATTTGTTTCGCCGATCTCGGAGACGTGAGCTCCACATGATCAGCAGGAGCTCCGTCATCATGTATCCGCCGCCAGCAGCCTCAGCTCGGCTAGACCTTCTGACATTTCCTGCTGGCTCTGATGTCTCTTTAGTGGTTCAAGATAAAACATAATTAGTTTGGGGTAAAACTAAACATTTCTTATCTTTGGCCTTTATTCAATTAATCTATTAATATGTTTTATATATATATATATACACAAGTCCTCTTTATTCCTGTTTCTATACAAATATGAACTTTTGTCATATAGCTCCAGTTGACTGCTCACTGGCAACATCATTCGTTCCTCCATGTTGAATGAGTGACTCGTAGCAGGCTCCTGATTGGTTAGCGCGGCACGAATTGACGGCAAAGTTTAAATTTTTCAACTCCGGTGGCAGACGCGAATTCGCGTCAAACGCTAAATGCACAAAAAGCATCATTCGCGCTTAACGCACGATACGCTCAATTAGCGTGTCAATTCGCATCATTTGTGCGCAACGCTCAATTCGCGCGAACTAGACGCGTGAATGAGGCGAATTCGTGTCTTCTGCGCCACGCTAAATGCCTCATTCGCACCGCGAGACCTCCAGACGCGCATAAATGTGCCTTTGCATCGACTAAACATTGAAATCATTCGCGCCAGACACTCTATTCGCATTTGGTGTGAACACAGCATTAGATGTTTTGTTAGTACATGAATGTTGTCTTACACATTTTATCTCCCCAACAGATTAATTTGAAATAAGTTTATAATGCATGTTCGGTATTCTCAATTCAAAATACCGCACACTGACTGTGTCTCTGAATGCTTCTCATACTCGCTCCTATCTTCTCCACACGGCACGAATCTCGAGTCACGGACGAGACATTCACACTCGCTGTATTCACGCAACCTGTTTCGTAACACTGGGTTATATTTGCTCGCCCTGCACCTCTTCACGAGCGCATCTGGCAGTATGATGAGGCTCAACACACGCTCACAACCTGCATCGACTCGCACCTGGCTCCGCGCTTAATACCAATGTAAGTTCAGTCTAACTGCTTTCTAATTTCACTTGGATGAAATAAAACATTCAGCACCTTTTCCACCAATCCCAAATACAATGTAAGATATGTAATACTTTACAAATTGACTAAAGAAATAGTTATTTATATAAAATAAAAAAATAAAATCTTTCCAGTGAAATTCATCAATTAAATTAATTATGTAAAAGTAGTTATACAGTTATAATCTTCCCTGCTGAACAATAAAATAAACATAAATATAAAACTCCTCCCCAAAACACAAAGAATGGTTTTCAGGGTTATAATGGGAATTGTATTGGTTTTTCTGTAAACTATAATGTTGTCAATTTGATACTAATATTACTATATTACTAATATTATGTTAAAATGTTGACACAGTGTAATAGTTTTATAAATGTTGTTAGGGTTAGGGTTTTTAGGGTTAGTCTGGTTTGGTCCAACCCTAACCCTAACCCTAACCCTAACTATCAGTGACTGTTCTTTATTCTTGACTTTAGGGCTCGCTAAATTCCAAAATCCCTGTTAGCCCTTTGGGCAGGCATACTACAGCTTTTGGTAGCTCAAAATAGATGTAACTAGCCTGAACAAAAATGACATCGGCTGGACTTCACAGGTTGTCTATTCCCGTCTTTGTATTTTCTTAACATTGAAATCACTGATGTCAGACGCTCTATTTGCGTCTGCTGTGAATGCAGCATAAGCATGTTTCTTTTCCACATTTACTTTTTAATCCATTGTCAAGTGATTTTAAACTTCTTAAATATTAATAATAATAAAAAAAAAAGTAATATTGGCTTTATATCAGCTATCGGCCCCCTGCTTTCTAAGATATCTGCAGTCAAGAAACACATATCTGTTGACCACTATGAAATAGGAGCTTTATGGAGAGTGTGTATACATGGTTATAAGTATAACAGTTCATTAATTTGAGGAGAATAACAAGTGTCTCAGCTCTCAAGGGACTATTTGGCCAATCAGCTTTTTCCTGCTTGAAAAGCTAAATGTTATTGATGTACTACAGTCCCTCCAGAAAAACGCGGATTTTTTTTGTGATTGTTGCGGGCAAAAATCCTTGATTTTGCGGCACGTTTTCTTAAAAAATGCGATGGAATATGCGGGATATTTTTGCAATTTTATCCGATGAATTTGCGTGAACTTGCAAAAACTGCGGTTTGATGAAAAAGAGAAAAAAAGGTGATTCCCCCAACACCTTTTTCTCACTAGGATACTACCTTAATGTAAAGAGTAATTTCTTATTACTTCCCATGATAAGCGAGCATACTAAATCACAGAATATTTAAGTTGCAATCTCTTACTGGAACGTAAGTTATTTTACATACTACTAATATAATTACAACTAAGTTTTTGGTACTGTTCTGTAACAGAAAAGTGCAATCTTACAACTGTAAAGTTGCATCAACTTCTGAATGAAACTACAACAGTGTTAGTAGCCTAGTGAGAAGAGGGTGTTGGGGGAATCACCTTTTTTTCTCTTTTTCATCAAACCGCAGTTTTCGCAAGTTGTCGCAATATAATTTGTCTCCACTGTCATGTAACCAATCGGGAAACTGCTTTGTGCGTTCTTTTACGCTTATTTGTGTTGGCAAATAAGAATGATTTGCGCGCTTCAAGTTTCACCCTGGTTTCACCGTGGGGTTTGCAGATGATGTTCACGTCACGTAATTACGTCACTTCATAAGGTTCCCATGGCAATAGGGGAAAATGGTGCTTTACTTGTGTGAAGTAAACGCAACATTTTTCAGCTTTCTGCTAATATATATATATGTGAGTTTTTTGCAACGAAAATACAGGGATTATGAAATTATGCTAGCCCCGCATATTTTGCTTTCTGAAATCGGCAATTTATGCGGCAAAAGAGCGGCGTATTTGAAAAAATGCGACCCCGCATAAATGTGCGGCCTTTGGCTGATTATGCATTAAATCAGGCGATCGTATAATCGCGTTTTTCTGGAGGGACTGGTACTAGCATTACTCAGCATTACTTATACCTTCAAGCAACACTACATTCAATGAAGGTTAAATGGTAAAAAACATAATAGTTTATTTAAATGGAACCAGAAAATTTGTATAGCATAATATATGTTGCATTTTGACATTGCCAACCTTTAAATTAAGTTGACAGTAAGTAATAAACAGTATTAAGCACTGAGTAGTTGAATATTGTTAAGTTTTCCTTAACACTATTTTTATTTTTATAGTTGTTTAATGATTTTAATGGAACTGGAATTGAAAACGGAACCATAAGGCAGAACTGGAAAATTTCTAATGATTCCCAACCCTACTGAAGAATCGACTTGCAATAAACAGAAGAAAAAGAAAATCAAAAAATATTATTTTGTGTTCCACAGAATATGATACAGGTTTAAATCTATATGAGGGAGTACGAGACAAAAAGCTAATTTTCAGATGAAAATATATTTAGCTGTTTGTGAATGTATGTATAATAAAAATATATCCAATGATCTGTTTAAATTGAATAATATAAACAAAAAACCCTTAACTATGACTTACCTCTATACAAATTTCCTGGATGAAGTCATTTTGTCCGTCTTGGTCCTCCTCATCCCTCTTCTGTCCATCCAGATCTTCCTCATCCCTCTTCTGTCCATCCAGATCCTCCTCATCCCTCTTCTGTCCATCCAGATCCTCCTCATCCCTCTTCTGTCCATCCAGATCCTCCTCATCCCTCTTCTGTCCATCTTGATGTGAAGTTTTCATCTATAATCAAAAAAATTTTAAGTTAACTTACAGTCATTTCAAAAACAACATTTTAAAGTATTAAAGTCCTCTTCATCATAAGTGGTGTATGATTCTTTCTTCATATTCTTGTACAGTTTGTGTCCATGCGCCTTGTTTAATGTTAAAAGTGAGGCAGATTCCATCTCATTAGTAAAATCAACTATAACAGAAACCAGCCGCCCCTCCCCCACCCCCTCGCTCTCTGCTCAGCGCTCACTCTCAGCTTCGCTCTCTGCTCTGGGCCTCCGCTCCGCTCGGCTCGTGTGGGGGAGGGGCGCAGATCACACATCGCGTGCAGCATTATTAATCTTTCATCTTTAATCTCCACACAACACCGATACACTGATTAATAAATCCAGTTTATATTTCATTCTTTAAACATTACTTGTTTCGTTTTTTTTACACTGCTTCTCTTATAGAATTGTTCTACATCACGTATACAGATATAAATATGTACAGTATACCTATTAAAAATACTTATTTAAGAAGGGGGCGATTTTGGCAGTCAGCTCTTGCCATTTTCCTCATTAAAATCATTAATTAAAACTAATCTATGCAAAACATATCAACTGGTGGTTGTACCTCTCTCCCTCCCCCACTCTCTATCTACATAAAACCATGAACACTTAATTGAATAATGAAATAACACGGATACAAAAGTTAAAATAAATCGACAGTTGATATTTACTGTGTTAGAACAGTACTTACTCCGTCCTTCGCGCTGTTTCTCCGGTGTCTCTGCTCACAGATCACGTGGTGCTCCCGCAGCCGCCTCAGTCTCCGGTTAAACCGCTCCGTCATTTCTCTCCGTTCATACGCATCACTGTCACGTTTCGCGGAACGCGAGCTCGATTCACGTACTCCACGTGACGTAATGCTGGCGCCAAAAAGCCGTGCATAATGATCGCCATTAAATGCAGCTCGATGAAAAACAATTGCATTTGTGAGGCAGTTGTTGCTGAAAAGCATACATCCTATTTTATGTACTCCTTATTTGGGAAAGTAATTGTGATATTTAAGAAATAAAGAAAGAAATACAGTTTATGTACAGATATGTACGTTCACTGGCCGACCAATCACAAAAATCACCAAGCCAACCAATCAAAAAATCGGAGCCGTTCTCTTCCAGCCAATGATAAATTGGCTGCAGTTCACGTCTCTATCCTTTAGAGGGAGCGCAGGAGAATGAAGGAAACACAGTTCTGTCATGATCTGCTATTGAAGTAAGGACATTTGAGAGATTTGCACAGCACAATGCCCCACCCCCACGGGGGCTAAACTGAGCAAAATAAAGTGAGGACCACGATTTTGTCCTCACTTTACCAAAAGGTCCTCACTTAAAAGGTGTTTTGTCACATTTTGGTCCTCACTAATATAGCAATACAAACACGGAGCAGTGAACACACACACACACCCGGAGCAGTGAACACACACACACACACCGTGAACACACACCCGGAGCAGTGAACACACACACACACACACACGGAGCAGTGAACACACACACACACCCGGAGCAGTGAACACACACACACACACCGTGAACACACACCCGGAGCAGTGAACACACACACACACACACACACACACACAAAGTGAACACACACCCGGAGCAGTGAACACACACACACACACACACACACCGTGAACACACACCCGGAGCAGTGAACACACACACCCGGAGCAGTGAACACACACACACACACACACACACAGTGAACACACACCCGGAGCAGTGAACACACACACACACACACGGAGCAGTGAACACACACACACACATGGAGCAGTGAACACACACACACACCCGGAGCAGTGAACACACACACACAGTGAACACACACCCGGAGCAGTGAACACACACACACACACACACAGTGAACACACACCTGGAGCAGTGAACACACACACACAGTGAACACACACCCGGAGCAGTGAACAAACACACAGTGAACACACACCCGGAGCAGTGAACTCACACAGTGAACACACACCCGGAGCAGTGAACAAACACACAGTGAACACACACCCAGAGCAGTGAACTCACACACACCGTGAACACACACCCGGAGCAGTGAACACACACAGTGAACACACACCCGGAGCAGTGAACAAACACACAGTGAACACACACCCGGAGCAGTGAACAAACACACAGTGAACACACACCCGGAGCAGTGAACACACACACACCGTGAACACACACCCGGAGCAGTGAACACACACAGTGAACACACACCCGGAGCAGTGAACAAACACACAGTGAACACGCACCCGGAGCAGTGAACAAACACACAGTGAACACACACCCGGAGCAGTGAACACACACACACCGTGAACACACACCCGGAGCAGTGAACACACACAGTGAACACACACCCGGAGCAGTGAACTCACACAGTGAACACACACCCGGAGCAGTGAACACACACAGTGAACACACACCCGGAGCAGTGAACACACACAGTGAACACACACCCGGAGCAGTGAACACACACACACACACTGTGAACACACACCCGGAGCAGTGAACACACACAGTGAACACACACCCGGAGCAGTGAACACACACACACACACTGTGAACACACACCCGGAGCAGTGAACACACACAGTGAACACACACCCGGAGCAGTGAACACACACACACCGTGAACACACACCCGGAGCAGTGAACACACACAGTGAACACACACCCGGAGCAGTGAACAAACACACAGTGAACACGCACCCGGAGCAGTGAACAAACACACAGTGAACACACACCCGGAGCAGTGAACACACACACACCGTGAACACACACCCGGAGCAGTGAACACACACAGTGAACACACACCCGGAGCAGTGAACTCACACAGTGAACACACACCCGGAGCAGTGAACACACACAGTGAACACACACCCGGAGCAGTGAACACACACAGTGAACACACACCCGGAGCAGTGAACACACACACACACACTGTGAACACACACCCGGAGCAGTGAACACACACAGTGAACACACACCCGGAGCAGTGAACACACACACACACACTGTGAACACACACCCGGAGCAGTGAACACACACAGTGAACACACACCCGGAGCAGTGAACACACACACACACACTGTGAACACACACCCGGAGCAGTGAACACACACAGTGAACACACACCCGGAGCAGTGAACACACACACACACACTGTGAACACACACCCGGAGCAATGAACACACACAGTGAACACACACAGTGAACACACACCCGGAGCAGTGAACACACACACACACACTGTGAACACACACCCGGAGCAGTGAACACACACAGTGAACACACACCCGGAGCAGTGAACACACACACACACACTGTGAACACACACCCGGAGCAATGAACACACACAGTGAACACACACAGTGAACACACACCCGGAGCAGTGAACACACACACACACACTGTGAACACACACCCGGAGCAATGAACACACACAGTGAACACACACAGTGAACACACACCCGGAGCAGTGAACACACACACACACACTGTGA
Source organism: Carassius auratus (assembly GCF_003368295.1). Lineage (NCBI taxonomy): Eukaryota > Metazoa > Chordata > Actinopteri > Cypriniformes > Cyprinidae > Carassius > Carassius auratus. Next base: position 192,345 of record NW_020528759.1, read on the forward strand.
ACACACACCCGGAGCAGTGAACACACACACAGTGAACACACACCCGGAGCAGTGAACACACACACACACACACGGAGCAGTGAACACACACACACACATGGAGCAGTGAACACACACACACACCCGGAGCAGTGAACACACACACACAGTGAACACACACCCGGAGCAGTGAACACACACACACACACACACAGTGAACACACACCTGGAGCAGTGAACACACACACACAGTGAACACACACCCGGAGCAGTGAACAAACACACAGTGAACACACACCCGGAGCAGTGAACTCACACAGTGAACACACACCCGGAGCAGTGAACAAACACACAGTGAACACACACCCAGAGCAGTGAACTCACACACACCGTGAACACACACCCGGAGCAGTGAACACACACAGTGAACACACACCCGGAGCAGTGAACAAACACACAGTGAACACACACCCGGAGCAGTGAACAAACACACAGTGAACACACACCCGGAGCAGTGAACACACACACACCGTGAACACACACCCGGAGCAGTGAACACACACAGTGAACACACACCCGGAGCAGTGAACAAACACACAGTGAACACGCACCCGGAGCAGTGAACAAACACACAGTGAACACACACCCAGAGCAGTGAACACACACACACCGTGAACACACACCCGGAGCAGTGAACACACACAGTGAACACACACCCGGAGCAGTGAACTCACACAGTGAACACACACCCGGAGCAGTGAACACACACAGTGAACACACACCCGGAGCAGTGAACACACACAGTGAACACACACCCGGAGCAGTGAACACACACACACACACTGTGAACACACACCCGGAGCAGTGAACACACACAGTGAACACACACCCGGAGCAGTGAACACACACACACACACTGTGAACACACACCCGGAGCAGTGAACACACACAGTGAACACACACCCGGAGCAGTGAACACACACACACACACTGTGAACACACACCCGGAGCAGTGAACACACACAGTGAACACACACCCGGAGCAGTGAACACACACACACACACTGTGAACACACACCCGGAGCAATGAACACACACAGTGAACACACACAGTGAACACACACCCGGAGCAGTGAACACACACACACACACTGTGAACACACACCCGGAGCAATGAACACACACAGTGAACACACACAGTGAACACACACCCGGAGCAGTGAACACACACACACACACTGTGAACACACACCCGGAGCAGTGAACACACACACAGTGAACACACACCCGGAGCAGTGAACACACACACACACACACACAGTGAACACACATCCGGAGCAGTGACCACAAAATTTAGGTTACTGAAAAGTAACAATAAGCTTGTAGCTAAGATCAAACATTTCATTGACTCGTGATGTGAGCATTTTAGACGGAAGCAATCATGAATATATATCGGATTTTAATAATTGAACTAATGCTACATCAAACTATGATTCTGACAGAGTAAATATAAATAACAGAGATGAAAGCTCTCTTAAGGAGCCATGAGAATAGGCTGTTCTCTCAGCCACAGTGCTGAGATCAACTACCCGACGGAAGTGCAGAGAATAAGAGAAGAGAAGCGCAGAGCACTTCCTTGCTCAGTTCTCTTATTCATCGACTGGTTCACGCCTCTGTTTGCACGAACAACCAATGAACGTCCGCGATCTGGAGCGGGAACTATTATATTCTAGCAAGTTGATAATTCCAGATTAATACATTTTACTGTAATTTCCTATGCATAAGTGAGTCCGTCAAAGCGTGATGATTTTTTTTTACACCAAAAGTGACGTATATAAATGATAGAAACATGAAGTTACCTTCATATGCAGAATTACACACATTTAAAGTTTGATTAACACACGATAAAATTGCAGATACTCCAATTTGATATGGGAAAACATCTAATGCACAAAAAGGCAATACTCAATACATTTAGAATACCTGGAGAAAAGGTACTTTTCTCTTTTTTACAAGAATTCCAGTGAGCTGGACTTTCCTGTTGCTCCGAGTTGGGTCATAAAGTTTTATGACCTGGTCAGGGGTAGGGTTACAAACTCATGACTCTATTTGAGAACATTAATTCCAAAAACATTTCCAATTTACAAGTCAGCAAATTATAATCCTCGCAAAACAGGATCAAAATACATCATTAGTTCAGAACCAATGAATCAATGAACTGCTCATCCGTTACATTCGTATTTACAGCCAGAAAGGATACAGCTTCAGGAAACCAACAATAAACAATTGTTTCTACCTGTTAGATTGCGTTTTATTAAAGTCTACACCTTCCCTAACCTTAAACCTACTCTTACCATAATGCAAATACATTAAATATCGTTGTTTAGCATGAGAAAAGGGATGCAATATTGATGTGTGCATGCACAGTAAACCCTGGTAGAAAAATCTGGAGTTAAGGATAAAACTGGCTGGACTAGTAGCTACTGGAATAGCAGACAGAGAATGTTAGTTTAGCAGAGAATGCTAAGATCTGCTGTAAGACCAGCGAATAATCCAAATAATTAAGTTAATAAAATGAACAAATTTGAAGCGTTTTCTAGAGTGATCATTGGATCTCACACATGCACACTATACAAGATCCCACAGCTGGATTCGAAGTTGCAAGGTTTCTCATTCAAAGATTTGTTTAAGTGATGTAAATGTGTATTTGCTTAATGCTGACGACAAACGTGAAAGTATTATAATGTTTGCCTTTCTATTACTAATAATACAAAAGCAATCGATAAAATACTTTTTGTATACATTAGTTCCTTTGTTTAACAGTTCTATCTGATTATTAGGCCGACTTAATCCGTCAAAATAAAAGTCCTGCCTCTGACACATCGGCCAAGCAGAAAAACTTATTGGCTAATGCCGATATTTGAAAAATACCAAATATTGGCCGATATATCTGCTGAGCACTAGAAGACCATGAAGACATGCTGGTAACAGTTTGTCAGTCATTGACTGTGTTATTCCACCACATCCTGTGTAGTGTTTTATTGTTGAATCTCTGACTAATTAACTAATGCAATTCTGGTCACCTAAGCCTCTTCTTGACCGCTAATGGTTGGTCGACTGTTAGGGGGGCATCCTTAAACCTAATTAATGGTTTACTAGATTGGCAGGAACAGATGAATAATATTATGGTCAGAATTTAGTCATATGAGATGTACACTTGTCCAAAATAAAAACATTTCCTTATTCCACACTTGTAGATATTGACAGCCCTTTAACAGGTAAACAGTAAGATTCATCTGCTGACTGACATTATTATGTGAACATTTTTGTCTTGCAGCATGTTAAATGCCACCTATCCATGATGGCAGAAAAGATCAGAGGTTTGAATTTGGTGTTACTGGGAAGATCAGGGATTGGGAAAAGTGCTTCAGGAAACACAATCCTGGGAAAAGAAGCTTTCAAATCAAAGAAAAGCTCTTCTTCAGTCACACGAGACGTAGCTGTGGAATCTGGGACGGTCTGTGGACGATGGGTCACTGTTTATGACACACCAGGATTGTTTGGCACAGAGAGTGATCATGAGATTCAGAGGAAATTTCTAAAGACTTTTCAGGAAAGTGAATCAGATTCCTGTGTGTTTCTGCTAGTTATCAAAGTCGACAGATTCACAGGAAAAGAGAGAGAAGCTGTGGAAAAGATTGAGAAGCTGCTGGGAGACGAGCGTCTGAAGAAAACCTGGATTCTCTTCACCAGAGGAGACAAACTGGAGGAAGAAAACATGACAATAGAAGAATATATGAATCAGTCTGAGCCACTGAGGAAAGTCGTTCAGAAATATGATCAGAGATACCATGTGTTCAACAACAAGACGAAACGACCAAGTGTACAAGCTAGACAGCTACTTGAAAAATGTACCCAGAGCATAAAAGGTGAGTGTTATTAAATGAGAGGCTAAAGGTGTCTTTGATATTATTTTCCTCGAAACCACTAGGTGGTACAAAAATGTGGCGTAGTACTTTCCAAAACATTCTCTTTTCAAGATGCACATGTATTTTTGTCTGATCCTAGACACAGTTGCACCCAGTGCAAAGTTGATTCTGTGCTTGCTTGATCTAATATTTTATGATGTTTAAAAAATGTTGTAGATTTAAGTAGCAAAGGAGAATCGCAAAAATTTGTTGACATGACATGGTTCGATTCAGATGGTAAATATATATTATTTTGGGTGTTCATATTAGAGAAAAACATTAAAAAACTTTCAGAATATTTACTTATTAAAACATTGTGTTTCTGTATTTTAAAATGTATTTTTTATATTAACATTTTAATGAAAGTACAAACACACACACACACACACACACACACACACACACACACACACACACACACATATATATATATATATATATATATATATATATAGAACAAAATTGTATTATATTTTTCTAAATAAGAAAAAAAAACTGTGTAATGTACAAACCATGCTAAAGTGGTAAGTATTCACTTAGAGATTATCTTTTTAAACCCATTATTTTAACTTATACTGCATTTGAATGTATATCTTTTTTCTGCAAATATATATTTTAGGTGCAGTGAATAGCACTTTAATTTTTTAAAGTTTTAAACTTTAAGGTTAGCCCCTTTGTACCCTATTAAAATGTTTCAGAGACCATTTAGGTAAATAGTGGATTACATTCATTATTATCTGCTTTTGTATGCATGTGTTGGCATATAATTTAGGGGCCAAGCACTGAAGGTGTCACCTATTGTATCCTTTAGCATTAAATGTAGAAAATTTGTAATAACTTTTGCTCACATTAACCTATTGTAATCCGACAGATGTTGATAGATTCATCATGACGAGAACATATATGTTCATATATGTATATGTATATAAGGCGCTCGCTCACTCAGCACGCGCTGAAGGCTCGTTGCAAAATGTCTAATGCATTTAACAGACCAGAAATAGAAGATCCTCCAGTAACCAACAGGTCTGGTGTTTGGGTGCACTTTGGATTCCCTGTAAGCTATAATGGTGATGATAGAATGAATGGTAAATAGTAAGGTCTCATATCCGCGGCTATAACGTAAATGTAACGTAAATGTAGTCTTTTGCCCTGTTTGAATCCGTTGGAAATGTCTGTCTAAATGCTGCGGGGTTTGTTGCATGTAGGTTTCTCCTTTTTTTCGTCTTTCCCCAGATACTGACACACTAAGGTGATGTCGGAGTAAATGAGTTGACATGTTTCAAGTATTCCCGCTGGTGTTTATCTTTTTTGTTTTTTTTTATTCCCGCTGGTGTACCCTGTCATGTTGCAGATGCGACATACCGTTGTTTTTTTTATCCACCACTCTCTTGTCATCACCATTATAGCTTACAGGGAATCCAAAGTGCACCCAAACACCAGACCTGTTGGTTATTGGAGGATCTTCTATTTCTGGTCTTTTAAACGCATTGGCCACCGCGTACCGTGCATGAACTGCTCGCTCACTCAGTGCGTACTGAGTGAGCGAGCGCCTGACTGAGTAGCCTAACATAAACATATAAGTTGGTGTTTTTTTCTTCTTCGGGGGTGTCAGGGGCGTTGCCTGTTACGTCGTTTGGGTTATTGGGCTACCTTGTTGAATGCATATCATTATATTTCTCAGTTTTTAAAAAAAATATATAATTAATTAGTCCAACGAACCGTTCGGTACATAATGCGTACCGCATACCGATATATATATTACAGTCATGGCCAAAAATATTGGCACCCTTGGTAAATATGATCAAAAAAGGCTGTGAAAATTAATCTGCATTGTTAATCCTTCTGATTTTTTATTAAAAAAATTCACAAGAATCTAACTTTTCATTGGATAATAAGAATTTAAAATGGGGGGAAATATCATTATGAAATAAATGTTTTTCTCTAATACTCGTTGGACACAATTATTGGCACCCTTTTATTGAATACTTTTTGAAACCTCAATTTGCCAGTTTGACAGCTCAAAACTGTCTCCTATAACACCTGATGAGGTTAGAGAACACCTGACAAGAGATCAGAGACCATTCTTTCATCCAGAATCACTCCGGACCCTTCAGATTCCCAGCTTCTCCTCTTCAGTTCACTCCTCTCATGTTCTGTAAGGTTCAGGTCAGAGGACTGGAATGGCTGTAGCAGAAGCATGGTTTTGAGCTCAGTGACCCATTTCGGTGTTGTTTTTGAGGTTTGTGTTTGGATTATTGTACGGTTAAATGATCCAAACATGGCCCATTATAAGATTTCTAACAGAGTCAGTCACTTTTTGATTTTTTATCTGTTGGTATTTGATAGAATCCATGATGCCATGTGTCTAAACAAGATGTCCAGGACCTCCAGCAGAAATATAGGCCCACGACATCAAAAATACAGCTGTATATTTCACTGTACACATGGGGTGCTTTTTATCCCTGTTTTCACCAAACCCATCTTGAGTGTTTACTGCTAAAAAGCTCATTTTTAGTTTCATCTGATCATAGAAGCCAGTCCCATTTTAAGTTCCAGTCGTGTCTGATAACTGAATATGCTTTAGTTTGTTTCTGGATGAGCTAGGAGAATTTTCCTCGAAACCCTCCCAAACAACATGTTGATGTAGGTTCTGTTTGACAATTTTTTTTAAAGGTTTTCTGAACCAGAAACTCAACTATTTGCTGCAGTTCTCCAGCTGTGATCCTTGGAGAGTCTTTAGCCACTCAAACTGACCTCCTCACCATGCATTAGGACGATATAGACACACGTCCTCTTCCAGGCAGATTCATAACATTTTCTGTTGATTGGAAACTCTTAATTATTGTCCTGATGGTGGAAATGGGAATTGTCACTGCTCTAGCTCTTTTCTTAAAGCCACTTCACCAATTTGTGAAGCTCAATCATCTTTTTCTGCACATCAGAAATATATTCTTTGGTTTTTCTGATTGTGATGGATGATTAAGGGCATTTGGGCTTTGTTTTCCCTCCACTTTATATTTCTGTGAAACAGGAAGCAATGGCTGGATAATTTCATGTTTATAATCATGCTGGAGTGCTCAAAATTGTGAATATGAATGTTAATATACTTCAGAGATATTTTACTCATAAGAATTTCTAGGGGTGCCAATAATTGTGTCCAACGAATATTTGAGAAAAACATTAATTTCATAATGATATTTCCCCTCCGTTTTAAATTCTTATTATTCAATGTAAGGATACATTTTTGTGAATTTTTTAAATAAAAAATCAAAAGGATTAACAATGCAGATTAATTTTCACAGCCTTATTTGATCATATTTGCCAAGGGTGCCAATATTTGTGGGCATGACTGTGTATATATATATATATATATATATATATATATATATATATATATATATATATATATATATATATATATATATATATAATATATAATATATATATATATATATATATATATATATATATATATGTGTGTGTGTGTGTGTGTGTGTGTGTATATATGTATGTATATATGTGTATGTATGTGTGTGTATATTAGTAAACTTACTAAAAGACCTATTCAGGCATAATTCAACATCAAATACCTAACTAGTACAAATCAAACTACATTCATTTATCAGTAATCTTAAAAAAATAACACTGCCAAACACAAATGCTTAAAAACAAACTTACTAACACATAGTAAGAAATGGTTATGAAAACTGAAACAGAAGTGAAAATAGCAGTAAGTTATTACCATATAGTTAGTGAATTATTGATCTTTAGAGTTTATTCACATTTCTTTACTTGGTTTTGTCCTGAACCAGACGCTCCTGCTGACCGTCTCTCATCCCGACGGATTGTTCTTCTGGGTAAAAGTGGAGTTGGGAAGAGTGCAGCTGGAAACACAATCCTGGGACGGAGAGAGTTCATATCTGTACAGAGTATGAGTTCAGTTATCCGTGTATGTTCAGAGGGTCACGCCACTGTTTCAGGCAGATCTGTGTCTGTAGTAGATACTCCTCCATTCTTTGACACACAGATGAGACCTGAAGAGTTAGTCACAGAGATAGCCAGAAGTGTGTATCTATCCAGTCCTGGACCTCACGCTTTTCTCATTGTGTTGAGAGTAATAGACAGATTCACTGAACAGGAGCAGAAGATTCCTCAGATGATTGAGATGATGTTGGGACAGGATGTGTTAAAGTACTCCATCATTCTCTTCACTCATGGAGATCTGCTGGAAGGACGGTCAGTAGTGGATCTCGTTGAGGAGAACTGTAGATTAAGAGATCTAGTCGATCGGTGTGGAGGCAGATATCATATCTTCAACAATAGAAGTATGAGTAACAGAGAGCAGGTGAATGATCTCCTGCAGATGATTGACTCAATGATAGCACGGAATAGAGGACACTACATTAACCAGATGTACAAAGACGCTCAGAAATTCAGACAAGAAGAAGAAAAGCAGAGACTGAGATATGAAGAGAATAGAAGAAGAGAGGAGAAACAAATACATGAGATGGAGAGAGTGAGAAAAGAGATGGAAGAGAAAGTCAGAGCAGAGTATGAAGCTAATAGATCTGAACAAGAAAGACTTAGAGCAGGGCGACAGAGAGATGAGGAGAAGAGAAGAAGAGAAGAGAAACAAATACAAGAGGAGATGGAGAGGGTGAGAAAAGAGATGGAGGAGAGATTCAGAGCAGAGTATGAAGCTGAGAGATCTGAACAAGAAAGACTTCGAGCAGTGAGACAGAGAGATGAAGAGAAGAGAAGAAAGGGGGAGAAACAAAAAGAGAACTGTGTCTGTAGTTGATGATACTCCTGGCTTCTTCAGCACTTCCAATAAAAGCTGATGGATGAATGACTGAAAGAAGAGACCGAAGAGGAAGCCATAGCAGAGAACGACAGGAGCAGAGCTTTATCTTTCACACTGGAGACAGAGAGATGAAGAATGAAGACCAGGAGAGAGAGAGAGATGAACGGAGGAGCAGTAAGAGAGCTGCTCGTGTGTCATGCAGCAGAACAGCTGGAAACGAACCGCTTCATCCAGCGGATGAGACACACGAGATCAGAGGCAGTCCGGTAAGAACACGCAGACTCTATGTATTATACAAGGGTCCAGAGGAAGTGTTTCAAGTACTTGAATTTGACTTTTGGAAATTTAAGTCCTTGAAAACCCTTGGAAACTGACATATTTTTGAAAAGGTACTTGAAATGTACTTGAATGTTTAAAAGGCAGTATATATTAAATAAGTGTTTGGGTTGCTTAACATTCATAAACCCTTTGTGTCAATGTAAATATTTATAAAACTATGCAAATACAGGATAATACATTCATATAGTTCTGTTAAGCCTGTATGATTTGTTGTATTTCATGATTTCAAAATAAAAGTTAAAAACCTAGCTCTGAGTTTGCAGGTGGCCATATATTAAAATAACATTTAAATGTCCTTGAATCAAGCTTTAAAGTGAAACATCACGAGGCCGAAGGCGCCCTCTGCAGTTATTTGTTATAATACAAAATGTACTTAAGTATTTAATGTACTAATGTTTATATTATTTATAGACATATTATATATTATAACAGTGATTTTCAATAAATCCGTGTCATGACTGGTTCAAATTAAATATAAAAATAAAGTAATTATTGTCTAATAGTTAAATAGATAGATATAAAGTTTAAAAAATAATCAGTTTCAAAAATGATCAGTAGTTTTAGATTACCAAGATAATCATTAATTATGTCTCTAGATTATTTAAATGTTTAAAAATACAATTGTTGTTTTGCTTTTTTGGTTTAAAAGACGTATTAAAATTGTCTCATTCTAGTAAACCAAGTATCTGTATTTTGTCTCCTCTCATGAGCTAAATGTATTGTCAAACCCCTAGTGTCTATGAGCATGATATAGCTAAAAAAAAATGTGTATGATGCCATCTAAGCTCCTAAAAGAGGTGCTTCCAGAAGTCATAGGTCCTCTTCTGACTATTATTAATTCCTCATTGTCATTAGGATATGTCCCCAAACCCTTCAAACTGGCTGTTATTAAGCCCCTCATAAAAAAGCCACAACTTGACCCCAGAGAACTAGTTAATTATAGACCAATCTCGAATCTCCCTTTTCTGTCCAAGATACTAGAAAAGGTGGTATCCTCACAATTATATTCCTTCTTAGAGAAAAATGGTATCTATGACAATTTCTAGTCAAGTCACCTTTATTTATATAGCTCTTTAAACAAAATACATTGCGTCAAAGCACTGAACAACATTCATTAGGAAAACAGTGTGTCAATAATGCAGAATGATAGTTAAAGGCAGTTCATCATTGAATTCAGTTATGTCATCTCTGTTTAGTTAAACAGTGTCTGTGCATTTATTTGCAATCAAGTCAATGATATCGCTGTAGATGAAGTGACCCCAACTAAGCAAGCCAGAGGTGACAGCGGCAAGGAAACGAAACTCCATCGGTGACAGAATGGAGAAAAAAACCTTGGGAGAAACCAGGCTCAGTTGGGGGGCCAGTTCTCCTCTGACCAGACGAAACCAGTAGTTCAATTCCAGGCTGCAGCAAAGTCAGATTGTGCAGAAGAATCATCTGTTTCCTGTGGTCTTGTCCTGGTGCTCCTCTGAGACAAGGTCTTTACAGGGGATCTGTATCTGGGGCTCTAGTTGTCCTGGTCTCCGCTGTCTTTCAGGGCAGTAGAGGTCCTTTCTAGGTGCTGATCCACCATCTGGTCTGGATACGTACTGGATCCGGGTGACTGCAGTGACCCTCTGATCTGGACACAGACTGGATCTCGTGGCCACGGTGACCTCGGAACAAGAGAGAAACAGACTAATATTAGCGTAGATGCCATTCTTCTAACGATGTAGAAAGTATATAGGGTGTTATGGGATGTGTTCCTGGTTCTGGTTTTCCTATTCAATGCAGCATAAAAGTCCTTTAAAGGATTAACCAGTCAGGATTTAGACCGTATCATAGTACTGAGACTGCTCTCCTTAGAGTTACAAATGGTCTGCTCTTATCATCTGATCGTGGGTGTATCTCTCTATTAGTTTTATTGGATCTTAGTGCTGCGTTTGACACAATTGACCACAACATTCTTTTGCATAGACTTGAACACTTTGTTGGCATCAGTGGAAGTGCATTAGCATGGTTTAAATCTTACTTATATGACTGCCATCAGTTCGTAGCAGTGAATGAAGATGTATCATATCGATCACAAGTGCAGTATGGAGTACCTCAAGGCTCAGTACTAGGGCCGTTACTCTTCACGCTTTATATGTTACCCTTGGGAGATATCATCAGGAAACATGGTGTTAGCTTTCACTGTTATGCTGATGATACGCAGCTCTATATTTCCTCGCAGCCTGGTGAAACACACCAATTTGAAAAACTAATGGAATGCATAGTCGATATAAAAAATTGGATGACGAGTAATTTCTTACTGCTAAATTCAGAAAAAACAGAGGTGTTAATCATAGGGCCTAAAAACTCTACTTGTAATAACCTAGAACACTGTCTAAGACTTGATGGTTGCTCTGTCAATTCTTCGTCATCAGTTAGGAACCTAGGTGTGCTACTTGATCGCAATCTTTCCTTAGAAAGCCACGTTTCTAGCATTTGTAAAACTGCATTTTTCCATCTCAAAAATATATCTAAATTACAGCCTATGCTCTCAATGTCAAATGCAGAAATGTTAATCCATGCATTTATGACCTCAAGGTTAGATTATTGTAATTCTTTATTGGGTGGTTGTTCTGCACGCTTAGTAAACAAACTACAGCTAGTCCAAAATGCAGAAGCAAGAGTTCTTACTAGAACCAGGAAGTATGACCATATTAGCCCGGTCCTGTCCACACTGCACTGGCTCCCTATCAAACATTGTATAGATTTTAAAATATTGCTTATTACTTATAAAGCCCTGAATGGTATAGCAAATAAATGCACAGACACTATTTAACTGAACTGAGATGACATCACTGTATTCAATGATGAACTGCCTTTACCTATCATTTTGCATTATTGACACACTATTTTCCTAATTAATGTTGTTCAGTTGATTTGACAATCTGTTTTGTTTAAAGCGCTATATAAATAAAGATGACGACTTGACTTGCTTTTATTCTTCAGGTTAATCATAAATTCATTAAAGAATCATTTTGAATAGGGAAAGCGTTATCTTTGTCATAGTATCTTTTGAAGTTGCCACATCCTCGTGGCTTTGAATGTGCTGCACTTTATTTGTAACATTTAGTTTTATTAGTATTTATTAGAATTTGAAAATTAATGATATTGTGATGTCTGATATTAGTCCTTGAAAATGAAAAAATCCTGGAATTTCATTTTGCAGTTTCTGTACGAACCCTGTTAAACTAATACTTCATTTAACATAAGAGCACGGCCAATATAACGTTTTGCTGATTTTATTGGCTGATATGAGCCTGTTGCCGATATATCCACATCAACGTTCACGAGATAGTGACACCAGTCAACACTTTCCCTTCAGTAAGGAGGTCTCTTGTTCAGGCACTATTCAAGCGTTGTCTTATTCAACCTTAAGTGCCCTGCGAAGTGGACTTCACATGAAGTTCCGTCATGATTCCAGTTCCAAGGCAATATACACATTACATTCAAAGGACATTACATTGCGCAATTTAAACTGTATTTATATATAGAGGTATATTAGCAGTGTGTAGAATTTAATTTCTTAAACAACCATGTTGATCATTGCAAAAGAAGTACCAGTCAAATGTTTGGACTCACTGGTACTGTATTATAATATACACAAAGAATATTGAACGGTATAGAGATATCTGCCTTTTTTTTTTTACTCCCTAATATCAGTATTGGCATCAAAAAACCAATTTCAGTCTGGCTCTATTTAACGTGTTCCTTACAGTCATTCACTGTAATCTGTGTCCGCAGGTCTTTACCAGTCACTATCAGAACTATTTTACACATTTAAACACAATTCTCAGTGTTTTTTGGATGCATTCTTACTGTTCTCATTGATTTTCTGCTGTTGTTAAGCAGTAAAAATGTTCTCCAGCAATATTTATCAACTTCCATGCCTTCAGACGTCTGTTTGACCTTCATCTCTCATTTATTTTCAGGTAGAACTCAAGTGTGCAGAAGGTGAAAGGAAACAGATCTCAAGCTGAAAAAAGATGCAGGTTTGTAATAGATCTTTATGATCTACTTAGAGAGTTCAGCCACCCAACAGTTTCTGGTCCCCATTGAGCCCCATAGTAAAACAGACCGGTTTAAATAGACAGGATAACGAAGGAAGTGGAGACAGTTGAGTGCAATAACAGGTGTGCAATTAACTGTGATGAAGGGACAAAGCTATGTGAGAAATGTAGTGTCTGCGGTGAGGTGCCTTAGGGGAAGTGAGACTACTAGTGGACACCTAGGGAAACACAGACCAGACACTGTGACAAATAGTACCAGCAAGGGCAATCATTTTCTAAATGCCAACAACTATATGGACCAAAAAGAAATTATTTAGTGCTTTCTCAAAAAAAATTCTGTGCAAGGTAAGCATGATTGTTGTGTTCATATTAGGTCTTTATTATAACTTTAGCAATATAACATCACATGTTAGGCTACAGACAGGTCAGTGCCTGGACACAACCTCAGAATTAGCCAGTCACTGCCTGATTGGGTCATAATTTAAGACATATATTTCATTCTTCGAGTGTGGTTATTTAATAAATCCTGAATAGAGCTTGGGAAACTAAGTCACTGTGCATTGCATTCTGGGTAGTCGCAGCTATGTTTGGGGCATGCTCGTCAGTCGTCATATTAGTATACATCAGTAATAAACAGGAATAACAATAGACCAAACAATAATCAAGTGTAAGATTACATATAAAGAAAAACCTCAACAAGGAATCAAAGTTACGGTACTTTAATTTTAAATTTAAGACAATCAATAAACTCAATCCGTACAAACACAAAGAGCAGTCAGATGATCTTAACGAACTGCTGCACGTAACCTTCCCCGATCTGTTTTTTTTACCTTGTTTGTAGTGTCAGTGCATACACATTTGAGCAATGAAAAAATTATTAATCTCTCGAGGCCCATCTGCAATTTACAAATTGATGGGTGCCGGGCCTTCAGATTTTCCTCATCAATGAGCAGAAAATGGTTGTTCGCACAAATTGTCAGTGAACTGTGGCTCTGTGTAGTAAATGCTGCTCCCTCTGAAAGCAGGCGATGGAGATTTACTACTAATCACAAAACCGGCTTTACTGATGAGATGTGCATGATAATCACATGCGATTAATTGCACAGCCCTGGTGGGTGTGTTCATGGTGTGTGTGTCATATAACATGATTAGAGATATTTGTGTTATTAATAATTAATTTCTCATACTTACCATAATGTTTTCTATATATCATAGGTTTTGCACTCTCAATGCCTTAATGAACCTCCGCTCAACCCATGGGTGATCCTCCGCTCCAGTGGCCAAGTAGAGCGTGCACACTGCACATGCATGGCTGGCATAGCAGAGTCTTGCACATATGTTGGGGCTCTCCTTTTTAAAATCAAAGTATCAGTCCGGATACGGGTGACCAAGACTGTCACTGATGTTCCAGCCTACTGGATGATGCACGCTAATGTTGATAAGGTCCAAGCAGAGGTGGCAGTAACAGAGATACAGGCAGCTGCAGTTGAAGCTCAGACGAGACTGCAACATCCATCATCTGTCTGGTACACATCAAGAGCAGGAAGAATAACAGCTTCAAATATGCATGCCGTTGAGTCCGCTAGTGTTGAGAAACCAGCCACATCAACGGTGTCAACAGTGTGCTAAAAACAGCTATCAGATGGGGATAGACAATGAAGGAACAGCAAAGCCTATGTCACACTGGCAGCACCTCAACACACAAGTTTAAAAGTGGAGCAATGTGGATTTATCATAAATCCATCATTTCCTGAGGTTGGAGCATCGCCTGATGTAATCATTCACAGCACATGTTGTGGGAAAGGCTGTCTGGAAATAAAGTGCCTCACTGAATGAATAGTCACAGTTTTTCTGATTTGCCCTGTAATCGAAATCTTATATACAATATTACAGTTATTTATTTACCTCAGCGCTGCTTGCAGAAACAGTTCTACTCCACCATCACTGAATCCATCCTCTGCACTTCAGTAACTGTCTGGTTCAGCTCAGCTTCTAAATCTGACCTCAGAAGACTACAGAGAGTAGTCCGGACTGCTGAGCGAATCATCGGTTCAACTCTCCCTTCTATTCAAGAACTGTACTTATCCAGAGTGAGAAAAAGGGCTGTTAAAATCACTCTGGACCCCTCACATCCAGCACACTCCCTCTTTGAACTGTTGCCATCTGGTCGACGCTACAGAGCACTGAGCACTAGAACGACCAGACACAGGACCAGTTTCTTCCCTCAGGCAATCCATCTTATGAACAGCTGATAATAACTGCGAACACTACACCTTTATATTTATATACACATACACTTATTTATCTAACACTTAAATCTTTGCATATAATATACCTGTACATGCATAACTGCTCATCGTAATATACCTGCCATACAATTGTCAATTTGTATATTGTCATTCCTTACCTACTTATTTGTATTTTTTATTTATTTTATTCTTTTATTATTAGTTTTTTGTTCTGTCTCTGTCATTCTGTTGCACTGCGGAGATTCTGTCACGAAAACAAATTCCTTGTATGCACACGCATTAAAGTTAAATCCCTTCTCTGCGTCCAGTACTTTCTGTTCTGGTATGCAGTCCTATTTAAAGTGTCATAAGCTTGCAGTCTGAACAATAATGAATTCTGATCACCTGTTCATTCATGCGGTTTTCATGGTAAATATTCATTGTGCAATAACAGCATCACAACTACCTTGATTTTGTTGCAATTTTGCATGTATACTATACGACTAATCTAGCAAGCCTTGCTGCAAGAGTTAACTGTTTTTGTTTTCCTTTGTCCTACAGCTTCTGTTCTTGCACACCACCTCCACCTAGTGTTACCTCCACATAATGTTACCTCCACCTAGTGTTACCTCCACATAATGTTACCTCCACCTAGTGTATACCTCCACCTAGTGTTACCTCCACCTAGTGTTACCTCCACCTAGTGTTACCTCCACCTAGTGTATACCTCCACCTAGTGTTACCTCCACCTAGTGTATACCTCCACCTAGTGTTACCTCCACCTAGTGTTACCACCTAGTGTTACCTCCACCTAGTGTTACCTCCACCTAGTGTTACCTCCACCTGGTGTATACCTCCACATAGTGTTACCTCCACCTAGTGTATACCTCCACCTAGTGTTACCTCCACCTAGTGTTACCACCTAGTGTTACCTCCACCTAGTGTTACCTCCACCTAGTGTTACCTCCACCTGGTGTATACCTCCACATAGTGTTACCTCCACCTAGTGTTACCTCCACCTAGTTGTAACAACAATGAGTTTTACATAGTAATTAACTCAAATGATATATAGGGAATTTGAATAATTAATCAGGAATATGATTAATTTAAATCTCAGATGACAGTTACATTAAATTTGATTGATTATGAAAAATAGCTCAATTGCCTATAACAATAAATAATCACAGGGCACTGTAACTTACTCATTAATATGTCAATATTACATTCTTCATATCAATTATTGTGATATCTCTTACTGTAAATTACTGCAAATCAAACCGTGGTATGTCCAGCAAACCACTGTAGACCTATCAATTTTCAATAAAGTTATCACGCCTTATAATTCAAGGAAAAGTATTCTCTGGCCATGAAAATATTATCCTATCCTTATGATAAATTTAGTTTCTAAATTTAGAGCTTGTAGCTATAGGTCAAACATCTCAGTGACTGGTAATGTGAGTGGGGTGGAGTCCAAGCCAATCGTCAGTATATGGGTTTTTAATAATTAAACTAGTAATACATCAAACTACAAATCACACAGAGTAAATATGCGTACGACAATACAAACAGTAAGCTTTATACAATACATAACGAATCCGAATAAGAGAGAGAGAGAGAGAGAGAGAGAGAGAGAAAATAGAATGAGATCACATAAGGAGCTCAGGTATGAAAATCATAGTCAGTAACTTTTGGAAGCCAACAACAAATCAGATCATAACAACACTTTAAACCAGCATTTAAATCTCCATAGAAAAGTGATACTTGCATGGCCCAGCGCATGAGCGTGGTCTTTTTGTGAAGCTTTGTGCGCTTGTCCTTTTGAAAACAGCAGGCGTGTGCCGGAGGCCATGTGACGCGCGTGCACGCTGCGCTGGCTCTTGGCGTGAGCGTGGAGCACGTGGTCCTTTGTTCTGTCCTCGCGCGGTATTTGAAAGGTTCAACAAACATTGTTCCAGAATTCGTCTTCCTTGCGTGGAGAGGCGAATAGTTGAATAAACTTAGTAAAGAAAAGAAAAGAAAACGAACGAAATGAAAGCTTCTAAAGGAGCCATTAAAATGGCTTTTTCTCTCTGCCCCTGTGCTGAGGGGGTTTGCGCTATGAGCGCGGCACGAGGCCGCGCGGAGGGTCGCACAGGAGAGCAGCGTGTCCGAGAACCAAGAAGAGGAAGAAGAGGAAGAAGAGAGAGGCGGACCTTGTTCGGTCGTTCTTATGGCTTGAAATGGTTCACGCCCCTTTTTCGCGTAAACAGCCAATGAAAGTCCGCGATCTGAAATGGAGGGAAAAGTTCCTTTGTCTCTGTGAAGACAGCCCCCCCCCCCCTGGAGATCTAGGGCTTGTCCAAATTCCAGGGATTATTCTAGCAAGTTTGTAATTCAGGTAACATACATATTTCATTACTTTGCTCTAGATAAATGGGTCTGTCAGAGCATGACGATTAGAACAAGACTAAACATAATAGATATATGTGATCAAAACATGAAGTTACATTCAAATGTAGAATTAAACATTTAAAGATTTGCTTAAAACATGATAACACTGCAGATGTTGGGAAACATCTAAATGTACCAAAAGGGAATACGTAATACATTTATACAACATAAAAACTAACAGGTAACGAATTCATTCCATAGAATGCATTGGGGAGAAGATTTGGCTTCTCTCCTCTCCAGTGTGGTCGTAAAGTTTTACGACCTGCAAAGATGGGGGTTGCAGAAACGTGGCTCTCTTTGAGGAGGTTAAAGTGAGGAGAGACATTTCCTAAAGTATGAGCTTGCAACTTATACTCTTCACATAACAAGGATTAACCATTTTATGCAATCCATAAACATAATTAAAATACATATTAATAATAAAATGAAAGTAAGGAACTTATACGAAAAGTTCCTTTGTCTCCAGTGTTGGAATGTGGTTGGGGGGTTTTCATTTCTTCTTTGAAGCTCGCATGGGCATCGTAAATAATTTAAGTCCAGCCAGGCTGGCGCCAGGCCAGGCACTTGGTGCAAAAAGAGTTTCATTTGGAAAATCTGAATTAAACACATGATTCGATGATCTGCATATCTGTTACACATCCCCCTTCCCTCAGATGAAGTCCCTGTGTGGACATCATCGGACGGCAATCATCAGGATGGGCAGATGACAAGTGAATTGTGATGGTCATGCAGCAGGTGGGTCATGATGACAGGTGGTTCCTGAAGCTGAGGATTCAGCTTGGTGAGGTTCGGTATTGTCTTTGACTTTGCGTCCCTTTTCCGGGGATTCCATCGGAGACCTCCAGCCACAGTTGTCATGAGTTTGGCTGTAGAGGTTTGCATCCGTTGAGTATCCTGTATAGGATGAAGGTCACGCCAAGAGTCAGGGCGGGACCAATGACGGTGGAGATGCACCGTGCAGTGTCGGGAGCAGTCCAGGCTCGGACCGCAGATGACTGGTTCAGAATGGGCTGTCGAGACAGTGCTTGGAGGGCTGTGTCGACAGGAGTACTGTCAATGTGTTGGGTGGTACCTTTCAGTACTTGGTCCAGCAGGTTGGCACGGGTGGCAGTGTCATGCTGGTCGTAGGTCAGCGTAGCTGAGCGCACAGGAGTGTTGACGAGCCCTCTGTTACCCACAATCTCTGCTTGCGTTTCTCTGACTTGTGTACGAGGCTTGGCTTGACTCGCTGATGGGTTGGTTCAGGAGCACGTTCACTTCTCTCTGTTTGGGGTTTGCGTGCCGTAGGAAGGCGCTATCCAGAGAGTTGGCCAGGTGCATTCGTAGCAGGTCAGCTGGCATGGTGATGGTGTAAGACAACACAGTTAACACAAGGCTTAAGGGTATCATGTATGGTGGGGTTTTACTCGTGGTTAGGCTGTCATTGGAGGAGCTAACCTCCCACAGCATGTCTGTTGTTAACGCTGTAAGCAGCTGAGTCTGGGTAAAGTTCTTCTGGAAGACAGTAAACAGTGGTTTCAAGGAGTTTACAGTCTGGTTCGCTGCATTGACACTGGACATAACAATGTTAAACATTCTGGCGACAGCAGCGGCTCTAAGCAAAGCTCCCGGGAACTGTTTGGAGCGGTGGTGGTGTCCACCTAACTCCATTTGTGTAACCGTCACTTTCTCATGTTGGCTGAACAGGTGTTTGACATCAGCCTCAGTGTGAGTGAGGGAGTCCTCTCTCCATCGGAACCTTGTACAGCTGTATTCGGTTACAGTGCTGGGGTAGTGTGCCCCTGTCATCGGTAGTCCGGAGTCTCAGCGGTTTTCTCGGTGGCAGCTGTCCTCTCTTTGGCTGACAGCACGGCACGGCAAACCACAGCATCATCCTGGTACAGATAATAGGGAGAGAGAGAGAGAAAGGGGAGAAAGAAACAAACAAGGCCTGTCTTTGGTTGGACAGGACAGTCTCTTTGCTTCGTGGGCGGCGGCTGGGTTTAGCTCGCCCTCGCCCATGTTTTGCCACATCTTGCTGCTGGCATGATGCTTGCTTCAGTGTTTTGTCAGTGGCTCTGGTGCTGCGTGGTGCAGCACATGCTGCGTCATGGAAATATATTGGCATTATCCCCCTTTTGCTCCGTGGCATTACAAGCCCTGGCATTGTGATGTCAGACGGTGCACAACCCACAATATTGTTCTGTGCACGCAGCATGGTTTGTGTATCATGCAGTGGTCTGGGGCTTTGGTTGTCAGTGACTGTAGACTGGTTGCCAGGGTGGATGGAGGGGTCTGAGAGGTGGTAAAGCAAAGTCATTATCAAGGTTTCAGAAGCCCGCATGTCCGCTATGTTGGTCTGTGTAGACAACGGAGCCAGCGTAAGCGATTCTGATGTAGGCAGTTTAGCTAGTAAAGTTCTTATGCTGTGTATAATCACTTCAACCTTGAATGTGGGTGGGTGGGTTGGGAGTGACCACAGAATGTTGTTTAGTGTGCCAGTTTTGGCAAGGGTGTCAGTGTGATCTTTAAAGTCCTCGTCTAGACTTGGTAACTTCGAGTGTCCTTTTACCTTCTTCCAGTACACGATCACATTGTGTGTTTTTGTGATGTTATCACATTGCTGGAACAGGTGTTGGTGTTTGACATGCTTGTTGTTTGCAAGTGTGAGTCCGAGTTCCACACATTCAGGTGAGGATTGGAAGAAACCCAGCGTGTGGTGTAAGGTTTGACCACCTTGCAGGTTGAGCCGAACAGCGACCCCTTTGGTGTAAGCTGGTACCACCGTACCCTGTTTGTTGACTAAGGTACAGAGGCTTGAACTTGGGCCTGTTGTTAGGGCGTTGTACTCATGGCTGGCTGCTGGGGTTCCCGTGACCTCTGTGACCTGACCGTCTGGCTCTGTGGGAGTTCCCATGACCTCTGCGACCTGACAGTCTGGCTCTAGCAACCTGTGTGGCTGGAGAGACAGAGGTTCTCGCACTTGAGCAAAGTCTTTTAGCTGTTTGAAGTTCAGAAAAGGGTCAAAGTGTTCTAGCAGGTCTTTGTCGATGAGCAATGTATGAGTGTTCATTGGTGGGACATACATGGGATGTATTAGACTCATCGGAACGAATGTCAGGTGAATGGAAACAACCTGTTCAAACTGGATGTCATCCTGTCTGTACACCTGTACATTCAGTTCATAAGTTTGAGGTGTAAGAGTTCGATCTTGTCTCTTAGCTTCAAATTGGAGTCTTTTGAAAAGGTGAGATGAGATCCCCGTCGGGTTTAATCCTGTGTCGATCAGGTCTTCCCTGTTGACTCCTTTTCGGCCCACCCCCTTTTTGACAAGACTGCCCAAGAATGTTGGCATCAGGGCAGGTGTGACGATCGGTGGGTGGTGAGGACCGGTCTTGTGTAGCTCGCTGCGAAGGCAGGTAGTCAAAACAGCATTTTCTGGTACCTTGTGTTTGTGGTACCTGGTGTGAGGACCTGTGCTGTCTCGTTCAGGGTGTGCAGCTGTTGACTGTGGAGCTTGGGTGTTGCTGTCACCTTGTGCTGTGACAGTTAGCTCTGTGGTCTGTAGATGACGGGCAGTGTTCTGGGTGCTTGGCTCATCTTCCTTGTGAGTTTTCATGTGAAGAAGCACTTTCAGCACCCTCAGGATCTCTGCTGTCTCAGACGTGGCTGCACTGTGTTGCCCTCTGCTGGCTTGGAACGGTATTGACTCTCTGTAAAAATGTCTGTGACTGTGGTGTTGTAGGGCGCCATCTAGGGTTAACTCCAAGCAGTGCTCAGAGACAGAGACTTTGGGGTATTTCACAGTCTTTTCACAAATAGTCTTTTGCTTGGTGCAAGCTTTGTGGGCTAAGTTCCGTAACTCTTGTGTAGTCCTGTTACGGGGACACGCTGGGACTCTGAGATGAAAACTCCAACTGGCATGTAGGTTTGGGAGGAACAGAGTTTTTAAGTTGAAATCCTGTTCCATACCTGGTTCGTTGCATGCTCCGAAGTAGGTGTTTCGTAGCTGACTACAGAAAGTCTGTGGGTTTTCAAATCGGCCCTGTTTGAGGTCCATAGCAATAAGGAGCCCATGATCTGAGTTTGGATCAGAGAATTCAAGAATCAAAGTCTGTAGCAGTTGCTGGTAGTACGCTTTGACAGTCTCTGGTTGACGATCCAGAAAGCAATGCACATCACGGCTGGACGTGATTTTTAACAGGTACAATGTGTTCACATCTGTCACGTTAGCGACAGTTTGCAAATGAAAGTCAATGGCTTGTAAAGAAGCATGAATGTCATGTCCTCCTGCAGGATCTGGATTGAATGTAGAGATGCTTCTGGCTAGCTTGTGCAGTTCTCTGTGAGCAGTACAGGATTTAGTGACATGCGTTCTCTGGAAGGGTTCTGTCCCCTCCGTTGTTGACAGATGTTCTTGTAAGCTGGCTGGTGATTTCCTTAGAAGTGAGCTTACATCTCCTTTTCCAGCTCTGGGTTCTTGGCTGAAAGGGTTGGAGTGGCGGCCCGGGAGAAATTTTGTGGTGTGCGTTTCTCCGATCCAGCCACTCTGTAATCTGTGAGATTGTCTCAGTTCTGTGTGAACAGTGTCAAGTTCATCTTGGAGCTTGTCTCTCTGCAGAGTAAGCTTGTTGAATTTAGCTCGGGCCGCTTGCAAGTGTGTTTTGCAGGCCCAGGTTTTATAGTCTCTTTCTTTCAATTCAGTCTCTGCTCTTTTTAGGAGAGCGTCACCTTGCTGGAGTTTTTTGGTGAGGTCTTTTCTGGCTTCTCTCTCCAGCTGTTCTCTTTGATCCGTGTCGAGGCGAAGATCTTGCAGGGCATTGTGAAGTCTTTCAACTCCTGTCTGTAGCTCTGGATCTGTGTCGTCCTCTTTCTCGCGCTGGTTCTGGGTCTCGAGGAGAAGCTGATCAAGATGACTCTGGGTTGGGGCCTGGTCCTTCCAGGCCTCCTCCGCGATGTTGATCCGTTCACTGAGCCGTGCCTGGGCGACGAGAATGTGAACTAGGCTTCCGAAGATCCTGGCGAGTTCTCTGTAGTAGTCGCTTTGGTTTGGATCGCGTGCCATCAGTTCATCTAGCTCGGTGTCTAGTTGCTCTGGGTGCTGCAGGTTACTGGCGTCCTTGGGCAGGAAGGGGGTCGTCACTGCTTTCAACCATGTCGAGAGGTGGCCCCCGTGGACTGCTGGACTGGATGCCTGGAACATCCTGATTCTCTGTCGGCGAGAGAAGCACAGCACACACACACAAAAAGACCAATGCAAGTTCGTTCTACGTTTAACGAGCTATATTCATACGGGCTGTGCCGTTTATGAGAATTTTGGGGCTGACTGATGCAAACAGTCAGACAGTTAAGTAGCCAATTAACTTGGGTCAACGAAGGACCTGAAATGGAGATTTGACAGGCAGTAGCCTAGCGGGTCGTGTGATGACACCGGCTGCTGGTTGTCGCTCTACTATTTAACTTCGTTGGTGGCTCCCAGGTTACTGTCTCTATGTGAAATGAAAGAAACAAATCACAACAGAACAGAGGGTAGAAAAGATCAAAGTGAAACAACACTTGAAATGAGATGAAAACAATAGAAACACAATGTGTTAGTGGGAATAAGGAGGCCTAAGCCTACTGCTAGGTTTTAAGATAGGGCCAACAGGTGAGTGGGCTATCTGGGTAGGAAACCTAGAAATATGGTGTGGCTTAAAGAAGCAAAAGGGTCAGAACACTTAAAATATATCCGGGGGAATATCTAATATTCTGTGGCTTATAATAAGTGGATAGGTTTTATCACTTTTGGTTCACCTGGTTGAATTGAAGTCATTCAGGTGGGAACCAGTGGCTTGGTCAACCTCCCCATTGCTCCCCAAACACTGAACCGCAGTGTCCCCGGTCCTCCGTTACTCTGGCGTGGCGCCGTCTCGAACGGCTTGTGACTTTTAGCACAACCTTTGGAGTGCCAAAATTGCTGATGTCTCTTGAGACAAGAGGAACACCGGTCGGGCAGCCTTGCTCACTGGAAACCTGAGATGACTGTCCAATCACCGAGGGAGTTCTACAATCAAATACACAAAGGATGAACAAAGGAAACTTAAAGTTAATTAAGGTTTGGTTTGTTTAACATCAATTGAGTAACTATATATGTAGAGAGGAGAGGTAACAGCTTTACCTAATCATGATAAAACAAAACAAAGGAATTATGATAATAATGGTAATTATCAAAATAACCTAAGTCAAAAGAGAGAAGCAAAATAATAAACATCAAATAAAAAAAACAAAACAAAAAACAGGAATGAAACAAGAGAGAAGGAGTAGCTGGTTTTCACCACAAGGGGGGGGGAAGTACTGCTTCTCTGTCTTTAACCTGCTGAGCAGAAAACTTAATTCAAATTAAAAATTCAAAACTGGTTTAAATCAAAATTTAAAATAAGCATGTAAGAATTAAAAGGAAAATCTGAATAATATCCTATAATAACCATTGATAGCTTGTAAGTTATCATTAATGATCATGAAATTAATCAAACAGTGTGAGATTAATCAAAGAGGGTAAAAGTGGACATTCAATTCAAAACAGAATGGAAAAGACAGAGGTCTGTTAGTCGATTTAACAGGAGACTGCCACTAGATGGCTTACCTTCTAAGTGGGTCAATCAGTGGTTGACCTGACACATCTAGATTTCCACTATTAACAATTACATTTTAATTCAAATCATGTTTGAACCAAACTCAAAGTAAATGTAAACAGTCAAAGGCAGGGAACATTCTTTTGTTTCCCTGTAATAATATTCACACGAGCAAAGCTGTAAATGCAAATAATTATCGAGAATTTAGACATCCAATTCAAATATACATCACAGGGGATTATAAATTAGCAATCAGAGCGCATTATCTGAAATGGCCACAGGTTGGCAGCTTTGCACTCATGCAAGCTGGAATCAGAAAGCAGGGTGTACCCTGAAATTTCTAACCCACACGTTCCCTCTGGTGTTTAGATAGCGGAACTACAATTTCAATATGACTTAGAAATTATCTGATCGTTTGTCAGGCTGATTTTCTGCATCAAAAATCACAAGTAACAAACCAAAGGTTTTAATCTCTGAGGTGCTATATTAACATAGGTTGAAGAAGGATCCGTTCACTTCCAAAACACAACTGTAATAAAAACAGGAATTTTCCAACTGTTGACTCCAATAAACATTTATCAAAATAGCACTTATGATTTAAATGTTTTAGGTTTAAAAATCGGGTAGCTAAGCCAATTTTAGACCAGGAATTTTTATCGTTTATTTTTTTTTTGAATATCATGTGGTTTACCATGAATTCAATAACGATATTTAATAAGGCCTTTTTAACTGAATCAGAGGAACATCGCTCAGGTTCAGATTTACATTTTGCAACTATAAAAGATTTCTTTATCTTTTAATTATTCATATTAAAATGTTTTCACTGTAAAAAGATTTTGGTCTTTCTTAACAGGATACTTTTAACATTATACTGCAGTTTACTTTCATCAAAAATAACAGTGACTATACTGTTAAGTTTCTACAAATATCTAGCGCGCTGACTGACCAGCTTTTTGCCTCAGTCAGTTGAGTGAGTTCGTGTCTTGCGACTTATCTCACAAGTAACATTACATAATTTCATAGCGCACGTGCAGAAATTATTAAAAACCATATACATAGATTGATTGCTCACAAAACGAAGTTTGAAATGCCCGCGTTTCCTCCACCATAATGTAACAACAATGAGTTTTACATAGTAATTAACTCATGATATAACTCATGATATATAGGGAATTTGAATAATTAATCAGGAATATGATTAATTTAAATCTCAGATGACAGTTACATTAAATTTGATTGATTATGAAAAATAGCTCAATTGCCTATAACAATAAATAATCACAGGGCACTGTAACTTACTCATTAATATGTCAATATTACATTCTTCATATCAATTATTGTGATATCTCTTACTGTAAATTACTGCAAATCAAACCGTGGTATGTCCAGCAAACCACTGTAGACCTATCAATTTTCAATAAAGTTATCACGCCTTATAATTCAAGGAAAAGTATTCTCTGGCCATGAAAATATTATCCTATCCTTATGATAAATTTAGTTTCTAAATTTAGAGCTTGTAGCTATAGGTCAAACATCTCAGTGACTCGTAATGTGAGTGGGGTGGAGTCCAAGCCAATCGTCAGTATATGGGTTTTTAATAATTAAACTAGTAATACATCAAACTACAAATCACACAGAGTAAATATGCGTACGACAATACAAACAGTAAGCTTTATACAATACATAACGAATCCGAATAAAAGAGAGAGAGAGAGAGAGAGAGAGAGAGAGAGAGAGAGAGAAAATAGAATGAGATCACATAAGGAGCTCAGGTATGAAAATCATAGTCAGTAACTTTTGGAAGCCAACAACAAATCAGATCATAACAACACTTTAAACCAGCATTTAAATCTCCATAGAAAAGTGATACTTGCATGGCCCAGCGCGTGAGCGTGGTCTTTTTGTGAAGCTTTGTGCGCTTGTCCTTTTGAAAACAGCAGGCGTGTGCCGGAGGCCATGTGACGCGCGTGCACGCTGCGCTGGCTCTTGGCGTGAGCGTGGAGCACGTGGTCCTTTGTTCTGTCCTCGCGCGGTATTTGAAAGGTTCAACAAACATTGTTCCAGAATTCGTCTTCCTTGCGTGGAGAGGCGAATAGTTGAATAAACTTAGTAAAGAAAAGAAAAGAAAACGAACGAAATGAAAGCTTCTAAAGGAGCCATTAAAATGGCTTTTTCTCTCTGCCCCTGTGCTGAGGGGGTTTGCGCTATGAGCGCGGCACGAGGCCGCGCGGAGGGTCGCACAGGAGAGCAGCGTGTCCGAGAACCAAGAAGAGGAAGAAGAGGAAGAAGAGAGAGGCGGACCTTGTTCGGTCGTTCTTATGGCTTGAAATGGTTCACGCCCCTTTTTCGCGTAAACAGCCAATGAAAGTCCGCGATCTGAAACGGAGGGAAAAGTTCCTTTGTCTCTGTGAAGACAGCCCCCCCCCCCCCTGGAGATCTAGGGCTTTTCCAAATTCCAGGGATTATTCTAGCAAGTTTGTAATTCAGGTAACATACATATTTCATTACTTTGCTCTAGATAAATGGGTCTGTCAGAGCATGACGATTAGAACAAGACTAAACATAATAGATATATGTGATCAAAACATGAAGTTACATTCAAATGTAGAATTAAACATTTAAAGATTTGCTTAAAACATGATAACACTGCAGATGTTGGGAAACATCTAAATGTACCAAAAGGGAATACGTAATACATTTATACAACATAAAAACTAACAGGTAACGAATTCATTCCATAGAATGCATTGGGGAGAAGATTTGGCTTCTCTCCTCTCCAGTGTGGTCGTAAAGTTTTACGACCTGCAAAGATGGGGGTTGCAGAAACGTGGCTCTCTTTGAGGAGGTTAAAGTGAGGAGAGACATTTCCTAAAGTATGAGCTTGCAACTTATACTCTTCACATAACAAGGATTAACCATTTTATGCAATCCATAAACATAATTAAAATACATATTAATAATAAAATGAAAGTAAGGAACTTATACGAAAAGTTCCTTTGTCTCCAGTGTTGGAATGTGGTTGGGGGGTTTTCATTTCTTCTTTGAAGCTCGCATGGGCATCGTAAATAATTTAAGTCCAGCCAGGCTGGCGCCAGGCCAGGCACTTGGTGCAAAAAGAGTTTCATTTGGAAAATCTGAATTAAACACATGAATCGATGATCTGCATATCTGTTACACATCCCCCTTCCCTCAGATGAAGTCCCTGTGTGGACATCATCGGACGGCAATCATCAGGATGGGCAGATGACAAGTGAATTGTGATGGTCATGCAGCAGGTGGGTCATGATGACAGGTGGTTCCTGAAGCTGAGGATTCAGCTTGGTGAGGTTCGGTATTGTCTTTGACTTTGCGTCCCTTTTCCGGGGATTCCATCGGAGACCTCCAGCCACAGTTGTCATGAGTTTGGCTGTAGAGGTTTGCATCCGTTGAGTATCCTGTATAGGATGAAGGTCACGCCAAGAGTCAGGGCGGGACCAATGACGGTGGAGATGCACCGTGCAGTGTCGGGAGCAGTCCAGGCTCGGACCGCAGATGACTGGTTCAGAATGGGCTGTCGAGACAGTGCTTGGAGGGCTGTGTCGACAGGAGTACTGTCAATGTGTTGGGTGGTACCTTTCAGTACTTGGTCCAGCAGGTTGGCACGGGTGGCAGTGTCATGCTGGTCGTAGGTCAGCGTAGCTGAGCGCACAGGAGTGTTGACGAGCCCTCTGTTACCCACAATCTCTGCTTGCGTTTCTCTGACTTGTGTACGAGGCTTGGCTTGACTCGCTGATGGGTTGGTTCAGGAGCACGTTCACTTCTCTCTGTTTGGGGTTTGCGTGCCGTAGGAAGGCGCTATCCAGAGAGTTGGCCAGGTGCATTCGTAGCAGGTCAGCTGGCATGGTGATGGTGTAAGACAACACAGTTAACACAAGGCTTAAGGGTATCATGTATGGTGGGGTTTTACTCGTGGTTAGGCTGTCATTGGAGGAGCTAACCTCCCACAGCATGTCTGTTGTTAACGCTGTAAGCAGCTGAGTCTGGGTAAAGTTCTTCTGGAAGACAGTAAACAGTGGTTTCAAGGAGTTTACAGTCTGGTTCGCTGCATTGACACTGGACATAACAATGTTAAACATTCTGGCGACAGCAGCGGCTCTAAGCAAAGCTCCCGGGAACTGTTTGGAGCGGTGGTGGTGTCCACCTAACTCCATTTGTGTAACCGTCACTTTCTCATGTTGGCTGAACAGGTGTTTGACATCAGCCTCAGTGTGAGTGAGGGAGTCCTCTCTCCATCGGAACCTTGTACAGCTGTATTCGGTTACAGTGCTGGGGTAGTGTGCCCCTGTCATCGGTAGTCCGGAGTCTCAGCGGTTTTCTCGGTGGCAGCTGTCCTCTCTTTGGCTGACAGCACGGCACGGCAAACCACAGCATCATCCTGGTACAGATAATAGGGAGAGAGAGAGAGAAAGGGGAGAAAGAAACAAACAAGGCCTGTCTTTGGTTGGACAGGACAGTCTCTTTGCTTCGTGGGCGGCGGCTGGGTTTAGCTCGCCCTCGCCCATGTTTTGCCACATCTTGCTGCTGGCATGATGCTTGCTTCAGTGTTTTGTCAGTGGCTCTGGTGCTGCGTGGTGCAGCACATGCTGCGTCATGGAAATATATTGGCATTATCCCCCTTTTGCTCCGTGGCATTACAAGCCCTGGCATTGTGATGTCAGACGGTGCACAACCCACAATATTGTTCTGTGCACGCAGCATGGTTTGTGTATCATGCAGTGGTCTGGGGCTTTGGTTGTCAGTGACTGTAGACTGGTTGCCAGGGTGGATGGAGGGGTCTGAGAGGTGGTAAAACAAAGTCATTATCAAGGTTTCAGAAGCCCGCATGTCCGCTATGTTGGTCTGTGTAGACAACGGAGCCAGCGTAAGCGATTCTGATGTAGGCAGTTTAGCTAGTAAAGTTCTTATGCTGTGTATAATCACTTCAACCTTGAATGTGGGTGGGTGGGTTGGGAGTGACCACAGAATGTTGTTTAGTGTGCCAGTTTTGGCAAGGGTGTCAGTGTGATCTTTAAAGTCCTCATCTAGACTTGGTAACTTCGAGTGTCCTTTTACCTTCTTCCAGTACACGATCACATTGTGTGTTTTTGTGATGTTATCACATTGCTGGAACAGGTGTTGGTGTTTGACATGCTTGTTGTTTGCAAGTGTGAGTCCGAGTTCCACACATTCAGGTGAGGATTGGAAGAAACCCAGCGTGTGGTGTAAGGTTTGACCACCTTGCAGGTTGAGCCGAACAGCGACCCCTTTGGTGTAAGCTGGTACCACCGTACCCTGTTTGTTGACTAAGGTACAGAGGCTTGAACTTGGGCCTGTTGTTAGGGCGTTGTACTCATGGCTGGCTGCTGGGGTTCCCGTGACCTCTGTGACCTGACCGTCTGGCTCTGTGGGAGTTCCCATGACCTCTGCGACCTGACAGTCTGGCTCTAGCAACCTGTGTGGCTGGAGAGACAGAGGTTCTCGCACTTGAGCAAAGTCTTTTAGCTGTTTGAAGTTCAGAAAAGGGTCAAAGTGTTCTAGCAGGTCTTTGTCGATGAGCAATGTATGAGTGTTCATTGGTGGGACATACATGGGATGTATTAGACTCATCGGAACGAATGTCAGGTGAATGGAAACAACCTGTTCAAACTGGATGTCATCCTGTCTGTACACCTGTACATTCAGTTCATAAGTTTGAGGTGTAAGAGTTCGATCTTGTCTCTTAGCTTCAAATTGGAGTCTTTTGAAAAGGTGAGATGAGATCCCCGTCGGGTTTAATCCTGTGTCGATCAGGTCTTCCCTGTTGACTCCTTTTCGGCCCACCCCCTTTTTGACAGGGCTGCCCAGGAATGTTGGCATCAGGGCAGGTGGGACGATCGGTGGGTGGTGAGGACCGGTCTTGTGTAGCTCGCTGCGAAGGCAGGTAGTCAAAACAGCATTTTCTGGTACCTTGTGTTTGTGGTACCTGGTGTGAGGACCTGTGCTGTCTCGTTCAGGGTGTGCAGCTGTTGACTGTGGAGCTTGGGTGTTGCTGTCACCTTGTGCTGTGACAGTTAGCTCTGTGGTCTGTAGATGACGGGCAGTGTTCTGGGTGCTTGGCTCATCTTCCTTGTGAGTTTTCATGTGAAGAAGCACTTTCAGCACCCTCAGGATCTCTGCTGTCTCAGACGTGGCTGCACTGTGTTGCCCTCTGCTGGCTTGGAACGGTATTGACTCTCTGTAAAAATGTCTGTGACTGTGGTGTTGTAGGGCGCCATCTAGGGTTAACTCCAAGCAGTGCTCAGAGACAGAGACTTTGGGGTATTTCACAGTCTTTTCACAAATAGTCTTTTGCTTGGTGCAAGCTTTGTGGGCTAAGTTCCGTAACTCTTGTGTAGTCCTGTTACGGGGACACGCTGGGACTCTGAGATGAAAACTCCAACTGTAATGTAGGTTTGGGAGGAACAGAGTTTTTAAGTTGAAATCCTGTTCCATACCTGGTTCGTTGCATGCTCCGAAGTAGGTGTTTCGTAGCTGACTACAGAAAGTCTGTGGGTTTTCAAATCGGCCCTGTTTGAGGTCCATAGCAATAAGGAGCCCATGATCTGAGTTTGGATCAGAGAATTCAAGAATCAAAGTCTGTAGCAGTTGCTGGTAGTACGCTTTGACAGTCTCTGGTTGACGATCCAGAAAGCAATGCACATCACGGCTGGACGTGATTTTTAACAGGTACAATGTGTTCACATCTGTCACGTTAGCGACAGTTTGCAAATGAAAGTCAATGGCTTGTAAAGAAGCATGAATGTCATGTCCTCCTGCAGGATCTGGATTGAATGTAGAGATGCTTCTGGCTAGCTTGTGCAGTTCTCTGTGAGCAGTACAGGATTTAGTGACATGCGTTCTCTGGAAGGGTTCTGTCCCCTCCGTTGTTGACAGATGTTCTTGTAAGCTGGCTGGTGATTTCCTTAGAAGTGAGCTTACATCTCCTTTTCCAGCTCTGGGTTCTTGGCTGAAAGGGTTGGAGTGGCGGCCCGGGAGAAACTTTGTGGTGTGCGTTTCTCCGATCCAGCCACTCTGTAATCTGTGAGATTGTCTCAGTTCTGTGTGAACAGTGTCAAGTTCATCTTGGAGCTTGTCTCTCTGCAGAGTAAGCTTGTTGAATTTAGCTCGGGTCGCTTGCAAGTGTGTTTTGCAGGCCCAGGTTTTATAGTCTCTTTCTTTCAATTCAGTCTCTGCTCTTTTTAGGAGAGCGTCACCTTGCTGGAGTTTTTTGGTGAGGTCTTTTCTGGCTTCTCTCTCCAGCTGTTCTCTTTGATCCGTGTCGAGGCGAAGATCTTGCAGGGCATTGTGAAGTCTTTCAACTCCTGTCTGTAGCTCTGGATCTGTGTCGTCCTCTTTCTCGCGCTGGTTCTGGGTCTCGAGGAGAAGCTGATCAAGATGACTCTGGGTTGGGGCCTGGTCCTTCCAGGCCTCCTCCGCGATGTTGCTCCGTTCACTGAGCCGTGCCTGGGCGACGAGAATGTGAACTAGGCTTCCGAAGATCCTGGCGAGTTCTCTGTAGTAGTCGCTTTGGTTTGGATCGCGTGCCATCAGTTCATCTAGCTCGGTGTCTAGTTGCTCTGGGTGCTGCAGGTTACTGGCGTCCTTGGGCAGGAAGGGGGTCGTCACTGCTTTCAACCATGTCGAGAGGTGGCCCCCGTGGACTGCTGGACTGGATGCCTGGAACATCCTGATTCTCTGTCGGCGAGAGAAGCACAGCACACACACACAAAAAGACCAATGCAAGTTCGTTCTACGTTTAACGAGCTATATTCATACGGGCTGTGCCGTTTATGAGAATTTTGGGGCTGACTGATGCAAACAGTCAGACAGTTAAGTAGCCAATTAACTTGGGTCAACGAAGGACCTGAAATGGAGATTTGACAGGCAGTAGCCTAGCGGGTCGTGTGATGACACCGGCTGCTGGTTGTCGCTCTACTATTTAACTTCGTTGGTGGCTCCCAGGTTACTGTCTCTATGTGAAATGAAAGAAACAAATCACAACAGAACAGAGGGTAGAAAAGATCAAAGTGAAACAACACTTGAAATGAGATGAAAACAATAGAAACACAATGTGTTAGTGGGAATAAGGAGGCCTAAGCCTACTGCTAGGTTTTAAGATAGGGCCAACAGGTGAGTGGGCTATCTGGGTAGGAAACCTAGAAATATGGTGTGGCTTAAAGAAGCAAAAGGGTCAGAACACTTAAAATATATCCGGGGGAATATCTAATATTCTGTGGCTTATAATAAGTGGATAGGTTTTATCACTTTTGGTTCACCTGGTTGAATTGAAGTCATTCAGGTGGGAACCAGTGGCTTGGTCAACCTCCCCATTGCTCCCCAAACACTGAACCGCAGTGTCCCCGGTCCTCCGTTACTCTGGCGTGGCGCCGTCTCGAACGGCTTGTGACTTTTAGCACAACCTTTGGAGTGCCAAAATTGCTGATGTCTCTTGAGACAAGAGGAACACCGGTCGGGCAGCCTTGCTCACTGGAAACCTGAGATGACTGTCCAATCACCGAGGGAGTTCTACAATCAAATACACAAAGGATGAACAAAGGAAACTTAAAGTTAATTAAGGTTTGGTTTGTTTAACATCAATTGAGTAACTATATATGTAGAGAGGAGAGGTCAAAAAACAAAACAAAAAACAGGAATGAAACAAGAGAGAAGGAGTAGCTGGTTTTCACCACAAGGGGGGGGGGGGGGGGGGAGTACTGCTTCTCTGTCTTTAACCTGCTGAGCAGAAAACTTAATTCAAATTAAAAATTCAAAACTGGTTTAAATCAAAATTTAAAGTAAGCATGTAAGAATTAAAAGGAAAATCTGAATAATATCCTATAATAACCATTGATAGCTTGTAAGTTATCATTAATGATCATGAAATTAATCAAACAGTGTGAGATTAATCAAAGAGGGTAAAAGTGGACATTCAATTCAAAACAGAATGGAAAAGACAGAGGTCTGTTAGTCGATTTAACAGGAGACTGCCACTAGATGGCTTACCTTCTAAGTGGGTCAATCAGTGGTTGTTGACCTGACACATCTAGATTTCCACTATTAACAATTACATTTTAATTCAAATCATGTTTGAACCAAACTCAAAGTAAATGTAAACAGTCAAAGGCAGGGAACATTCTTTTGTTTCCCTGTAATAATATTCACACGAGCAAAGCTGTAAATGCAAATAATTATCGAGAATTTAGACATCCAATTCAAATATACATCACAGGGGATTATAAATTAGCAATCAGAGCGCATTATCTGAAATGGCCACAGGTTGGCAGCTTTGCACTCATGCAAGCTGGAATCAGAAAGCAGGGTGTACCCTGAAATTTCTAACCCACACGTTCCCTCTGGTGTTTAGATAGCGGAACTACAATTTCAATATGACTTAGAAATTATCTGATCGTTTGTCAGGCTGATTTTCTGCATCAAAAATCACAAGTAACAAACCAAAGGTTTTAATCTCTGAGGTGCTATATTAACATAGGTTGAAGAAGGATCCGTTCACTTCCAAAACACAACTGTAATAAAAACAGGAATTTTCCAACTGTTGACTCCAATAAACATTTATCAAAATAGCACTTATGATTGAAATGTTTTAGGTTTAAAAATCGGGTAGCTAAGCCAATTTTAGACCAGGAATTTTTATCGTTTATTTTTTTTTGAATATCATGTGGTTTACCATGAATTCAATAACGATATTTAATAAGGCCTTTTTAACTGAATCAGAGGAACATCGCTCAGGTTCAGATTTACATTTTGCAACTATAAAAGATTTCTTTATCTTTTAATTATTCATATTAAAATGTTTTCACTGTAAAAAGATTTTGGTCTTTCTTAACAGGATACTTTTAACATTATACTGCAGTTTACTTTCATCAAAAATAACAGTGACTATACTGTTAAGTTTCTACAAATATCTAGCGCGCTGACTGACCAGCTTTTTGCCTCAGTCAGTTGAGTGAGTTCGTGTCTTGCGACTTATCTCACAAGTAACATTACATAATTTCATAGCGCACGTGCAGAAATTATTAAAAACCATATACATAGATTGATTGCTCACAAAACGAAGTTTGAAATGCCCGCGTTTCCTCCACCATAATGTAACAACAATGAGTTTTACATAGTAATTAACTCAAATGATATATAGGGAATTTGAATAATTAATCAGGAATATGATTAATTTAAATCTCAGATGACAGTTACATTAAATTTGATTGATTATGAAAAATAGCTCAATTGCCTATAACAATAAATAATCACAGGGCACTGTAACTTACTCATTAATATGTCAATATTACATTCTTCATATCAATTATTGTGATATCTCTTACTGTAAATTACTGCAAATCAAACCGTGGTATGTCCAGCAAACCACTGTAGACCTATCAATTTTCAATAAAGTTATCACGCCTTATAATTCAAGGAAAAGTATTCTCTGGCCATGAAAATATTATCCTATCCTTATGATAAATTTAGTTTCTAAATTTAGAGCTTGTAGCTATAGGTCAAACATCTCAGTGACTCGTAATGTGAGTGGGGTGGAGTCCAAGCCAATCGTCAGTATATGGGTTTTTAATAATTAAACTAGTAATACATCAAACTACAAATCACACAGAGTAAATATGCGTACGACAATACAAACAGTAAGCTTTATACAATACATAACGAATCCGAATAAAAGAGAGAGAGAGAGAGAGAGAGAGAGAGAGAAAATGGAATGAGATCACATAAGGAGCTCAGGTATGAAAATCATAGTCAGTAACTTTTGGAAGCCAACAACAAATCAGATCATAACAACACTTTAAACCAGCATTTAAATCTCCATAGAAAAGTGACACTTGCATGGCCCAGCGCGTGAGCGTGGTCTTTTTGTGAAGCTTTGTGCGCTTGTCCTTTTGAAAACAGCAGGCGTGTGCCGGAGGCCATGTGACGCGCGTGCACGCTGCGCTGGCTCTTGGCGTGAGCGTGGAGCACGTGGTCCTTTGTTCTGTCCTCGCGCGGTATTTGAAAGGTTCAACAAACATTGTTCCAGAATTCGTCTTCCTTGCGTGGAGAGGCGAATAGTTGAATAACTTAGTAAAGAAAAGAAAAGAAAACGAACGAAATGAAAGCTTCTAAAGGAGCCATTAAAATGGCTTTTTCTCTCTGCCCCTGTGCTGAGGGGGTTTGCGCTATGAGCGCGGCACGAGGCCGCGCGGAGGGTCGCACAGGAGAGCAGCGTGTCCGAGAACCAAGAAGAGGAAGAAGAGGAAGAAGAGAGAGGCGGACCTTGTTCGGTCGTTCTTATGGCTTGAAATGGTTCACGCCCCTTTTTCGCGTAAACAGCCAATGAAAGTCCGCGATCTGAAACGGAGGGAAAAGTTCCTTTGTCTCTGTGAAGACAGCCCCCCCCCCCTGGAGATCTAGGGCTTGTCCAAATTCCAGGGATTATTCTAGCAAGTTTGTAATTCAGGTAACATACATATTTCATTACTTTGCTCTAGATAAATGGGTCTGTCAGAGCATGACGATTAGAACAAGACTAAACATAATAGATATATGTGATCAAAACATGAAGTTACATTCAAATGTAGAAATAAACATTTAAAGATTTGCTTAAAACATGATAACACTGCAGATGTTGGGAAACATCTAAATGTACCAAAAGGGAATACGTAATACATTTATACAACATAAAAACTAACAGGTAACGAATTCATTCCATAGAATGCATTGGGGAGAAGATTTGGCTTCTCTCCTCTCCAGTGTGGTCGTAAAGTTTTATGACCTGCAAAGATGGGGGTTGCAGAAACGTGGCTCTCTTTGTGGAGGTTAAAGTGAGGAGAGACATTTCCTAAAGTATGAGCTTGCAACTTATACTCTTCACATAACAAGGATTAACCATTTTATGCAATCCATAAACTAGTCAAGTTCTTATGCTGTGTATAATCACTTCAACCTTGAATGTGGGTGGGTGGGTTGGGAGTGACCACAGAATGTTGTTTAGTGTGCCAGTTTTGGCAAGGGTGTCAGTGTGATCTTTAAAGTCCTCGTCTAGACTTGGTAACTTCGAGTGTCCTTTTACCTTCTTCCAGTACACGATCACATTGTGTGTTTTTGTGATGTTATCACATTGCTGGAACAGGTGTTGGTGTTTGACATGCTTGTTGTTTGCAAGTGTGAGTCCGAGTTCCACACATTCAGGTGAGGATTGGAAGAAACCCAGCGTGTGGTGTAAGGTTTGACCACCTTGCAGGTTGAGCCGAACAGCGACCCCTTTGGTGTAAGCTGGTACCACCGTACCCTGTTTGTTGACTAAGGTACAGAGGCTTGAACTTGGGCCTGTTGTTAGGGCGTTGTACTCATGGCTGGCTGCTGGGGTTCCCGTGACCTCTGTGACCTGACCGTCTGGCTCTGTGGGAGTTCCCATGACCTCTGCGACCTGACAGTCTGGCTCTAGCAACCTGTGTGGCTGGAGAGACAGAGGTTCTCGCACTTGAGCAAAGTCTTTTAGCTGTTTGAAGTTCAGAAAAGGGTCAAAGTGTTCTAGCAGGTCTTTGTCGATGAGCAATGTATGAGTGTTCATTGGTGGGACATACATGGGATGTATTAGACTCATCGGAACGAATGTCAGGTGAATGGAAACAACCTGTTCAAACTGGATGTCATCCTGTCTGTACACCTGTACATTCAGTTCATAAGTTTGAGGTGTAAGAGTTCGATCTTGTCTCTTAGCTTCAAATTGGAGTCTTTTGAAAAGGTGAGATGAGATCCCCGTCGGGTTTAATCCTGTGTCGATCAGGTCTTCCCTGTTGACTCCTTTTCGGCCCACCCCCTTTTTGACAGGGCTGCCCAGGAATGTTGGCATCAGGGCAGGTGGGACGATCGGTGGGTGGTGAGGACCGGTCTTGTGTAGCTCGCTGCGAAGGCAGGTAGTCAAAACAGCATTTTCTGGTACCTTGTGTTTGTGGTACCTGGTGTGAGGACCTGTGCTGTCTCGTTCAGGGTGTGCAGCTGTTGACTGTGGAGCTTGGGTGTTGCTGTCACCTTGTGCTGTGACAGTTAGCTCTGTGGTCTGTAGATGACGGGCAGTGTTCTGGGTGCTTGGCTCATCTTCCTTGTGAGTTTTCATGTGAAGAAGCACTTTCAGCACCCTCAGGATCTCTGCTGTCTCAGACGTGGCTGCACTGTGTTGCCCTCTGCTGGCTTGGAACGGTATTGACTCTCTGTAAAAATGTCTGTGACTGTGGTGTTGTAGGGCGCCATCTAGGGTTAACTCCAAGCAGTGCTCAGAGACAGAGACTTTGGGGTATTTCACAGTCTTTTCACAAATAGTCTTTTGCTTGGTGCAAGCTTTGTGGGCTAAGTTCCGTAACTCTTGTGTAGTCCTGTTACGGGGACACGCTGGGACTCTGAGATGAAAACTCCAACTGTAATGTAGGTTTGGGAGGAACAGAGTTTTTAAGTTGAAATCCTGTTCCATACCTGGTTCGTTGCATGCTCCGAAGTAGGTGTTTCGTAGCTGACTACAGAAAGTCTGTGGGTTTTCAAATCGGCCCTGTTTGAGGTCCATAGCAATAAGGAGCCCATGATCTGAGTTTGGATCAGAGAATTCAAGAATCAAAGTCTGTAGCAGTTGCTGGTAGTACGCTTTGACAGTCTCTGGTTGACGATCCAGAAAGCAATGCACATCACGGCTGGACGTGATTTTTAACAGGTACAATGTGTTCACATCTGTCACGTTAGCGACAGTTTGCAAATGAAAGTCAATGGCTTGTAAAGAAGCATGAATGTCATGTCCTCCTGCAGGATCTGGATTGAATGTAGAGATGCTTCTGGCTAGCTTGTGCAGTTCTCTGTGAGCAGTACAGGATTTAGTGACATGCGTTCTCTGGAAGGGTTCTGTCCCCTCCGTTGTTGACAGATGTTCTTGTAAGCTGGCTGGTGATTTCCTTAGAAGTGAGCTTACATCTCCTTTTCCAGCTCTGGGTTCTTGGCTGAAAGGGTTGGAGTGGCGGCCCGGGAGAAACTTTGTGGTGTGCGTTTCTCCGATCCAGCCACTCTGTAATCTGTGAGATTGTCTCAGTTCTGTGTGAACAGTGTCAAGTTCATCTTGGAGCTTGTCTCTCTGCAGAGTAAGCTTGTTGAATTTAGCTCGGGTCGCTTGCAAGTGTGTTTTGCAGGCCCAGGTTTTATAGTCTCTTTCTTTCAATTCAGTCTCTGCTCTTTTTAGGAGAGCGTCACCTTGCTGGAGTTTTTTGGTGAGGTCTTTTCTGGCTTCTCTCTCCAGCTGTTCTCTTTGATCCGTGTCGAGGCGAAGATCTTGCAGGGCATTGTGAAGTCTTTCAACTCCTGTCTGTAGCTCTGGATCTGTGTCGTCCTCTTTCTCGCGCTGGTTCTGGGTCTCGAGGAGAAGCTGATCAAGATGACTCTGGGTTGGGGCCTGGTCCTTCCAGGCCTCCTCCGCGATGTTGCTCCGTTCACTGAGCCGTGCCTGGGCGACGAGAATGTGAACTAGGCTTCCGAAGATCCTGGCGAGTTCTCTGTAGTAGTCGCTTTGGTTTGGATCGCGTGCCATCAGTTCATCTAGCTCGGTGTCTAGTTGCTCTGGGTGCTGCAGGTTACTGGCGTCCTTGGGCAGGAAGGGGGTCGTCACTGCTTTCAACCATGTCGAGAGGTGGCCCCCGTGGACTGCTGGACTGGATGCCTGGAACATCCTGATTCTCTGTCGGCGAGAGAAGCACAGCACACACACACAAAAAGACCAATGCAAGTTCGTTCTACGTTTAACGAGCTATATTCATACGGGCTGTGCCGTTTATGAGAATTTTGGGGCTGACTGATGCAAACAGTCAGACAGTTAAGTAGCCAATTAACTTGGGTCAACGAAGGACCTGAAATGGAGATTTGACAGGCAGTAGCCTAGCGGGTCGTGTGATGACACCGGCTGCTGGTTGTCGCTCTACTATTTAACTTCGTTGGTGGCTCCCAGGTTACTGTCTCTATGTGAAATGAAAGAAACAAATCACAACAGAACAGAGGGTAGAAAAGATCAAAGTGAAACAACACTTGAAATGAGATGAAAACAATAGAAACACAATGTGTTAGTGGGAATAAGGAGGCCTAAGCCTACTGCTAGGTTTTAAGATAGGGCCAACAGGTGAGTGGGCTATCTGGGTAGGAAACCTAGAAATATGGTGTGGCTTAAAGAAGCAAAAGGGTCAGAACACTTAAAATATATCCGGGGGAATATCTAATATTCTGTGGCTTATAATAAGTGGATAGGTTTTATCACTTTTGGTTCACCTGGTTGAATTGAAGTCATTCAGGTGGGAACCAGTGCCTTGGTCAACCTCCCCGTTGCTCCCCAAACACTGAACCGCAGTGTCCCCGGTCCTCCGTTACTCTGGCGTGGCGCCGTCTCGAACGGCTTGTGACTTTTAGCACAACCTTTGGAGTGCCAAAATTGCTGATGTCTCTTGAGACAAGAGGAACACCGGTCGGGCAGCCTTGCTCACTGGAAACCTGAGATGACTGTCCAATCACCGAGGGAGTTCTACAATCAAATACACAAAGGATGAACAAAGGAAACTTAAAGTTAATTAAGGTTTGGTTTGTTTAACATCAATTGAGTAACTATATATGTAGAGAGGAGAGGTAACAGCTTTACCTAATCATGATAAAACAAAACAAAGGAATTATGATAATAATGGTAATTATCAAAATAACCTAAGTCAAAAGAGAGAAGCAAAATAATAAACATCAAATAAAAAAAACAAACCAAAAAACAGGAATGAAACAAGAGAGAAGGAGTAGCTGGTTTTCACCACAAGGGGGGGGGGAGTACTGCTTCTCTGTCTTTAACCTGCTGAGCAGAAAACTTAATTCAAATTAAAAATTCAAAACTGGTTTAAATCAAAATTTAAAATAAGCATGTAAGAATTAAAAGGAAAATCTGAATAATATCCTATAATAACCATTGATAGCTTGTAAGTTATCATTAATGATCATGAAATTAATCAAACAGTGTGAGATTAATCAAAGAGGGTAAAAGTGGACATTCAATTCAAAACAGAATGGAAAAGACAGAGGTCTGTTAGTCGATTTAACAGGAGACTGCCACTAGATGGCTTACCTTCTAAGTGGGTCAATCAGTGGTTGACCTGACACATCTAGATTTCCACTATTAACAATTACATTTTAATTCAAATCATGTTTGAACCAAACTCAAAGTAAATGTAAACAGTCAAAGGCAGGGAACATTCTTTTGTTTCCCTGTAATAATATTCACACGAGCAAAGCTGTAAATGCAAATAATTATCGAGAATTTAGACATCCAATTCAAATATACATCACAGGGGATTATAAATTAGCAATCAGAGCGCATTATCTGAAATGGCCACAGGTTGGCAGCTTTGCACTCATGCAAGCTGGAATCAGAAAGCAGGGTGTACCCTGAAATTTCTAACCCACACGTTCCCTCTGGTGTTTAGATAGCGGAACTACAATTTCAATATGACTTAGAAATTATCTGATCGTTTGTCAGGCTGATTTTCTGCATCAAAAATCACAAGTAACAAACCAAAGGTTTTAATCTCTGAGGTGCTATATTAACATAGGTTGAAGAAGGATCCGTTCACTTCCAAAACACA
Source organism: Carassius auratus (assembly GCF_003368295.1). Classification (NCBI taxonomy): domain Eukaryota; kingdom Metazoa; phylum Chordata; class Actinopteri; order Cypriniformes; family Cyprinidae; genus Carassius; species Carassius auratus. Next base: position 233,393 of record NW_020528759.1, read on the forward strand.
ACTGTAATAAAAACAGGAATTTTCCAACTGTTGACTCCAATAAACATTTATCAAAATAGCACTTATGATTGAAATGTTTTAGGTTTAAAAATCGGGTAGCTAAGCCAATTTTAGACCAGGAATTTTTATCGTTTATTTTTTTTTTGAATATCATGTGGTTTACCATGAATTCAATAACGATATTTAATAAGGCCTTTTTAACTGAATCAGAGGAACATCGCTCAGGTTCAGATTTACATTTTGCAACTATAAAAGATTTCTTTATCTTTTAATTATTCATATTAAAATGTTTTCACTGTAAAAAGATTTTGGTCTTTCTTAACAGGATACTTTTAACATTATACTGCAGTTTACTTTCATCAAAAATAACAGTGACTATACTGTTAAGTTTCTACAAATATCTAGCGCGCTGACTGACCAGCTTTTTGCCTCAGTCAGTTGAGTGAGTTCGTGTCTTGCGACTTATCTCACAAGTAACATTACATAATTTCATAGCGCACGTGCAGAAATTATTAAAAACCATATACATAGATTGATTGCTCACAAAACGAAGTTTGAAATGCCCGCGTTTCCTCCACCATAATGTAACAACAATGAGTTTTACATAGTAATTAACTCAAATGATATATAGGGAATTTGAATAATTTATCAGGAATATGATTAATTTAAATCTCAGATGACAGTTACATTAAATTTGATTGATTATGAAAAATAGCTCAATTGCCTATAACAATAAATAATCACAGGGCACTGTAACTTACTCATTAATATGTCAATATTACATTCTTCATATCAATTATTGTGATATCTCTTACTGTAAATTACTGCAAATCAAACCGTGGTATGTCCAGCAAACCACTGTAGACCTATCAATTTTCAATAAAGTTATCACGCCTTATAATTCAAGGAAAAGTATTCTCTGGCCATGAAAATATTATCCTATCCTTATGATAAATTTAGTTTCTAAATTTAGAGCTTGTAGCTATAGGTCAAACATCTCAGTGACTGGTAATGTGAGTGGGGTGGAGTCCAAGCCAATCGTCAGTATATGGGTTTTTAATAATTAAACTAGTAATACATCAAACTACAAATCACACAGAGTAAATATGCGTACGACAATACAAACAGTAAGCTTTATACAATACATAACGAATCCGAATAAAAGAGAGAGAGAGAGAGAGAGAGAGAGAGAGAGAAAATGGAATGAGATCACATAAGGAGCTCAGGTATGAAAATCATAGTCAGTAACTTTTGGAAGCCAACAACAAATCAGATCATAACAACACTTTAAACCAGCATTTAAATCTCCATAGAAAAGTGATACTTGCATGGCCCAGCGCGTGAGCGTGGTCTTTTTGTGAAGCTTTGTGCGCTTGTCCTTTTGAAAACAGCAGGCGTGTGCCGGAGGCCATGTGACGCGCGTGCACGCTGCGCTGGCTCTTGGCGTGAGCGTGGAGCACGTGGTCCTTTGTTCTGTCCTCGCGCGGTATTTGAAAGGTTCAACAAACATTGTTCCAGAATTCGTCTTCCTTGCGTGGAGAGGCGAATAGTTGAATAACTTAGTAAAGAAAAGAAAAGAAAACGAACGAAATGAAAGCTTCTAAAGGAGCCATTAAAATGGCTTTTTCTCTCTGCCCCTGTGCTGAGGGGGTTTGCGCTATGAGCGCGGCACGAGGCCGCGCGGAGGGTCGCACAGGAGAGCAGCGTGTCCGAGAACCAAGAAGAGGAAGAAGAGGAAGAAGAGAGAGGCGGACCTTGTTCGGTCGTTCTTATGGCTTGAAATGGTTCACGCCCCTTTTTCGCGTAAACAGCCAATGAAAGTCCGCGATCTGAAACGGAGGGAAAAGTTCCTTTGTCTCTGTGAAGACAGCCCCCCCCCCCTGGAGATCTAGGGCTTGTCCAAATTCCAGGGATTATTCTAGCAAGTTTGTAATTCAGGTAACATACATATTTCATTACTTTGCTCTAGATAAATGGGTCTGTCAGAGCATGACGATTAGAACAAGACTAAACATAATAGATATATGTGATCAAAACATGAAGTTACATTCAAATGTAGAATTAAACATTTAAAGATTTGCTTAAAACATGATAACACTGCAGATGTTGGGAAACATCTAAATGTACCAAAAGGGAATACGTAATACATTTATACAACATAAAAACTAACAGGTAACGAATTCATTCCATAGAATGCATTGGGGAGAAGATTTGGCTTCTCTCCTCTCCAGTGTGGTCGTAAAGTTTTACGACCTGCAAAGATGGGGGTTGCAGAAACGTGGCTCTCTTTGTGGAGGTTAAAGTGAGGAGAGACATTTCCTAAAGTATGAGCTTGCAACTTATACTCTTCACATAACAAGGATTAACCATTTTATGCAATCCATAAACATAATTAAAATACATATTAATAATAAAATGAAAGTAAGGAACTTATACGAAAAGTTCCTTTGTCTCCAGTGTTGGAATGTGGTTGGGGGGTTTTCATTTCTTCTTTGAAGCTTGCATGGGCATCGTAAATAATTTAAGTCCAGCCAGGCTGGCGCCAGGCCAGGCACTTGGTGCAAAAAGAGTTTCATTTGGAAAATCTGAATTAAACACATGAATCGATGATCTGCATATCTGTTACATAGTGTATACCTACACATAGTGTTACCTCCACCTAGTGTATACCTCCACCTAGTCTTACCTCCTCCACCTAGTGTTACTTCCACCTAGTGTATACCTCCACCTAGTGTTACCTCCACATAATGTTACCTCCACCTAGTGTTACCTCCACATAATGTTACCTCCACCTAGTGTTACCTCCACATAATGTTACCTCCACCTAGTGTTACCTCCACCTAGTGTATACCTCCACCTAGTGTTACCTCCACCTAGTGTATACCTCCACCTAGTGTTACCTCCACCTAGTGTTACCTCCACCTAGTGTATACCTCCACCTAGTGTTACCTCCACCTATTGTTACCTCCACCTGGTGTATACCTCCACATAGTGTTACCTCCACCTAGTGTATACCTACACATAGTGTTACCTCCACCTAGTGTATACCTCCACCTAGTCTTACCTCCTCCACCTAGTGTTACTTCCACCTAGTGTATACCTCCACCTAGTGTTACTTCCACCTAGTGTATACCTCCACCTAGTGTATACACCTCCATCTCCTGGTACCTCCACTAGGTGTTACCTCCACCTAGTGTTACCCTCACCTAGTGTATACACCTCCATCTAGTGGTACATTCACTCAATGTTACCTCCACCTAGTGTATACACCTCCACCTAGTGTATACCTCCACCTAGTGTTACCTCCACATAATGTTACCTCCACCTAGTGTTACCTCCACCTAGTATTACCTCCACATAATGTTACCTCCACCTAGTGTTACCTCCACATAATGTTACCTCCACCTAGTGTTACCTCCACCTAGTGTTACCTCCACATAATGTTACCTCCACCTAGTGTATACCTCCACATAGTGTTACCTCCACCTAGTGTTACTTCCACCTAGTGTTACCTCCACATAATGTTACCTCCACCTAGTGTATACCTACACATAGTGTTACCTCCACCTAGTGTATACCTCCACCTAGTTTTACCTCCTCCACCTAGTGTTACTTCCACCTAGTGTATACCTCCACCTAGTGTATACAACTCCATCTAGTGGTACATTCACTCAATGTTACCTCCACCTAGTGTATACCTACACATAGTGTTACCTCCACCTAGTCTTACCTCCTCCACCTAGTGTTACTTCCACCTAGTGTATACCTCCACCTAGTGTATACCTCCAACTAGTCTTACCTCCTCCACCTAGTGTTACTTCCACCAAGTGTATACCTCCACCTAGTGTATACACCTCCATCTCCTGGTACCTCCACTAGGTGTTACCTCCACCTAGTGTTACCCTCACCTAGTGTATACACCTCCATCTAGTGGTACATTCACTCAATGTTACCTCCACCTAGTGTATACCTCCACCTAGTGTATACACCTCCATCTCCTGGTACCTCCACTAGGTGTTACCTCCACCTAGTGTTACCCTCACCTAATGTATACACCTCCATCTAGTGGTACATTCACTCAATGTTACCTCCACCTAGTGTATACCTCCACCTAGTGTATACACCTTCACCCAGTGTTACCTCCACCTAGTGTATACCTCCACCTAGTGTTACCTCCACCTAGTGTATACAACTCCATCTAGTGGTACCTCCACTCGGTGTTACCTCCACTCAGTGTAAGCTCCACCTAGTTTATACTTCCACCTAGTGTTGCCTCCACCCAGTGTAAACCTCCACCTTGTGCTGCCTTCACCTAGTGTATACCATCACCTAGTGGTACCTCCACCTAGTGTTATGCTTTTTTTCAGGGTTGAAGCTAAACTCAGCAGGGACACAGGCCCTCCAGGATCAACGTTGATCCTGAGATGTTAACTTCAGCACTACTACTGTAATGCTCAGAAAATCCAAAGATATCAAATGGAAGTGAAGTAATCAATGTCTATAGTAACTTATAGTAAATACTGTAGTGTTTTTGAACTACTATGGTAAAGTGTATTTTACTGTATTATAGTTTTCACAACACTTTTTAATGAGTGCTACAGCATATTGTAGTATTAACTACAGTGAACTGATCAACTGTAATAAATACTGTAGTATACTTTCATTTTTACTACAGTAAACTGTAGTGTATTGAAGTATAATATAAACTTAGTACAGTACTGGGTAATGTCATTAGTTTTTATTACTATAGTTTGTTATATTACCACAGCATCTATAGAATTACCACATCAAATTATTTCAAGCACTTTACTATATGGTTCAAAAACATTTTTGTATTTACTATAAATTACTATAGTATTTTTTCATGTGGGATATGTTCATACAGAATTTGAAGCAGGGGTTTTGTTCCCCGTTGTTCTCCAGTTCTTCTGTTAAGTGGATTGAAGAATAACTTATTGATCCATTAAACATGCAGTAACAATAATTCAGCTCTGTACGTTTTCTCTCACTTTTGTTTTAGTAAATTAAATGCTGCTAACATTTCCAGACTATCTGCAGATTATGAGGGGGAAAACTTTAAGAGATCAATGTAACTGTTAGAAATGTTAAATAGTCACGTGTATTATAGACTTAAGTCACTATACAAACACTGTATTACTGGGTTTCTCATCTCTGGTCCTTTAGCTCCAAACATGATCAAACACACCTGAATAAGATAATCAAGGTTTTCAGGATTACTAGAGAGCTAAATGCAGGTGAATCTGATCAAGGTTGGAGCTAAACTTGGAGCCAGAGTTGAGAATAGCTGCTGTATTCCGTTAATAAGACAAAGAAAAGTGTTATCTTTATCCGGTATGATTTAGTATTTGCCACATTTGTTGTGTAAAGTAGATGTCTGGACAGTGGGAGTGGACAGGACGCAGTTTAAGTGAGAGGAGACATGTTTTAAGTGCGCACACTCTCTCCGCGCAGAGCAGCGTGTATCTGAGCAAGCACGTCTGGTTTTGTGACAGAGCAAAGGAAATCTGCATGTGAACAGAGAGATTCACGCTCGTGGATTTTCGTGTTACAATAACGCGCTTTCGCTGCTGTTTCAGCACCTCATACACATACAGTACACGCACTGCAAACGGAGTACATGTGAACCTGTATAATGTTCTATTTCAACACCTGAGGCACCGCTACAATTAATGAGCTCTATGACCAATGCATGGCAAAAAAGAAAAAAAAGGCCCTGGACACGGGATTTATTTATTTATTTGCCATATGTCTAGACTTTTTGTCACACCTTAACTTGATTATTTTGACTTATGTCTGTTCTAGAGACGTTACAACTTTTTGAAAAAGCTGTAATTGGCTTTGGTTTGAAAATATGTTTCAAATTTATCCTGACTGCATTTCTGTGTCAAAATCATGATTAAAATAGAAATCTCAAAATTGATCAAAGAAATTGTGATAGGTTTTTTTGTTCATATTGCACAGCCGTATAATACACTGTATGTGATTGAGGTATAATATGTATTAGATAATGTGGAGTGGCATAAATCAGGAAGGTGCTGGCACAACTGCAGGAGAGGAGGCTGAAACAGTAAACGGTCTCATTGTGTCCTCACAACCACATACATGAACACATCTGGTGTGTTGCTTATATTGCTTTAGAAAACCTCTTCTTTTTAGTATTTTTATTCTTTCTGTCAAAAACTTTGTCTTTGGAGATTGCAGAAATGACATAAATTAAGGAGATTACATTAATAAAACTGCATTACATCTCTCTTGAATTAAAACTCAATGGTCAATGTGTGGATGAACTGAAGTACCATGAGCTTTAATAGGACTATCTTCCATCACATAATTGTGTGGATAATCTTGCATTATCCAGCAGATACATCAAGGTACTTTATGATGCTATGCCTTCAGTTAGGAATACAAAGCTTTTCATGACTTTTCTCAGTTTTTAAGGTTACAAAGTTAAAAACACAAAGTTAAAATCTTTATTTTTTTATTTTCAAAAGGCTGAGTCTGAGTGTCAGAGACTTGAGGATTTGAGCAGTGAACTAGGATGTGCTTCAGTTCATGATGTCAGACAGAGGGATACTGAGGGGACAGACATCGAAGTAGTTTACTAATGCAGTCTCGTAATCGTGTAGAACTGAGAATCTGTGCCATGCATAAGAAGGACTTAAACTTGTGTGGGCTTGTGAACTCCACTGAGACTGTAAACACTGATTTGGATTTGGTATTGAAAATCTTAAGGTAGAGCCTCAATAAAAGACATGATAATCATTTACTTGTATTATTGTGGCTTTAAGATTCTGAAGGTACCAGATGTGATGACCAACACAACCTTTAGAAATCAACTGAACAAATGTCTCTAGTCTTTATAATCAGACTGGTATGTTGACAACTCATCTAATATATTTATGACTTGCAGATGTATTATCTGGATTGTTTTTGAATATAATATTTCCAGGTGCTTATTTTCTAAATGTCTTCCTCTTCATTCTACAGATATTAAGCTGATTATGCCTTTAAGTTATTCAGTTATTTGTTTATATTTTGATACATTAATTCCTAAGTTAGTTATTCATATTGTCCTGTATCTGTTGATGTTTGGGTATGCACTTTCAAATACTTATCTTGCTGAGTGCTACACTGATGATTATTGTTTATTAGGACACATCCTTCTGACCAGCAGGTCTTCATCAGGCCTACACTGCTTGAGAGGTAGACGGAGCTATTTAAAGGCTAGAGTTCTTGAAATAAAGAAGAAGGGAGACTATCTTTAGTGTGTGGGGGTCTTCCTAATGTCTTATATCTTCTTAAATCCCAGTTTTTCAACAGGTTTTGGTAATTTCATACACTACTTCTGTTTTACACGCCTGCTGTTCAGAATGTACAGGTCACATTTGTGTTGAAGAGATGTTATGTATGTTCCTTACCAAGAAGAAGAGTTTGATGTGTACATGTCAGAAGTGTGTCTTGAAGAGGAAAGACTGATTGTGATGAGGGAGATGAGACAGCACTGCACCGAGCTCAGAAAGATGACTGGGAACATCAGGACAATGACTTCAGAAATGTCTTCTGGCAGAAACAGTGGTAAGAAATTAACTTTTCTTATACCTTCTTGCTGTGTGAAGCTTTTGGGGAGACTGGGTTCGTACCCAACCACTGTTATATATCCTTTTTATGAACGTAGTAATTTGATTAAGGTGTATTTTATTTTCTCTGGGTCAGAATTTGACAAAGAGAGAAAAAAAGGTGAAAAACAGCTAAATGGCTGTGCCCAGAGACTTGGAATTGTTTTTATAATTAGTGCTACAGAAATCTCCATGAATCACATGTTTGTTTCAGGATTTTTATTAGTTTCTCAAATTACATTCCTTTGTCCTTTAGTGATTAAAAAGTCATGGATCAACTGAATGATCTTATAATAGCAAATACGACAATAAAACCACACTCACTTTGAGATCCACTGTGTATCCTCTTTTTATACTGTGGATTCCTTGTGGCTGGATCTTAAAATGGTCTGTAGTTCTTCAGTAAAGTCAGCTGATCAATAGTTCAACAATACTGACTCAATGGAAGTACTGACATGCATGGCTTTCATTTTTCCAACTGTGGTGCTACAGCTTGTATATTACACCAGCCATCTTGTCAACATTATGACCTTTAATGTATTATCATTCAAAATCCATTCTCCCTACGTTACATACCTTACTCTTCCTTCTCTAATGTAATGATGTTCGATTGTTTTATGCTGTACACTCCTGTATAATGGTATTCACAGGTAGTGAACATGAGATGTTTTTCGAAATAACTGAACTTGTTTGTAGTGTGTCCTGTTGTTATTTCTAGGGAGGCACCGAATCCAGATTTTTTTCTTTATTTTTTTTCTTTTACAGTTAAAATAAACTAAAATGAAAAACAAATTGCTGTGGACGTTGTTTACTTCATTAATGTGTTTTACTGTGTTAATGGAATAAGGATGCGAGTAGGATTCGGTATTCGGTTTCGGATTCGGCCGAATCTTAAATAGTGGATTCGGTATTTGGCCGAACCCCAAACCGAATACCGAATCCTACTCGCATCCTTATTCCATTAACACAGTAAGACACATTAATGAAGTAAACAACATCCACAGCCGTGTATATTTCATTTTAGTTTATTTTAACTGTAAAAAAAAGAAAAGAATATAGGCAACATTATGCGAGGATGACAAGTGGAAAAAAATATTTTGACAATTACCCTAAGTCTATGCTTACCCAAGTACAAACCAAAACCTTTCAATAAAAGTGCAACATTGCACTCAAGTGTTCCAAAATTCTCGTTCGTAAAGCCCTGATAGTTTTGCCTACATACAATAATGGGCAAGGGCAGATTAAAATGTACACCACGTGAGTAGATTTACATGTAATCAATTGCTTGATTTTATATATCTTACGTGTGTGCGGATGTGTGAAAGATTGGAGTTTAAGGTAATGTATACAGGAAGTGCAACTTTTGCATGGAAAATTACCCTGGGCATTAGAAGAGTACCAGAAACTTGAGTGCAATCAGGAGATGTGATGCAACTTCGTCTGTTTCCCAACATTTTCAACTAGCTAAGCATGCAATTTCTGACCTGAAATTTCTGGGCATTGAAAGAGTTTTGCCTAAAAGAAGAGGTGGTGATGTAGATAAAAAAACTGCTACAGGAGAATCTTTTTGGATTTTTGAACTCAACAGCCTTTTCCCGAAAGGGATGAATGATGAGATAAACTATTCATGTTTTCTGTAAATGCCTTTATTCTTTTTTAGAGATAAATATTGTTAACTTTTCTATTAAAAGAATTGTGTTTTTACTTGTTCTCTGGGTCTGGGCTGAAGCCCCTTCCTTTGCACCTGTTACTTGTTTCCTGATTATCTATCGGTATTAATTGACTGCATGTCTGTGGTTGATTCATTATGAGCATTGAGAACAGCTGGATGGCTGAAACGTCTGCTCTTGCTCTAAATAAATGATTGATTCTTTTTGTTAAAGACTTTGTCTAGTCTTTCAGAGTGCGAACCATCTACAGTCCCATCTGTGACTTTGGAAATAAATCCTCTTCAGAGGTGAGAGCAGATCCGTCACTGGCTGACGAGCTAAACACTTTCTACGGCCGCTTTGAAAGCAATCTTAACAGCGTGAGTCTGCCGATCAGCACGGCAGGAAGCAGCAGTCAGAGCAGCAATCATCATGTGATCGGAGGACGAGGTTCGGAGGGCTCTAAAGAGAGTGAATGTAAGGAAAGCAGCTGGACCTGATGGGATTTCTGGCCTTGTTCTGCGGTCCTGCGCTGATCAGCTCGCTGGTTTGTTTACATCCATTTTTAATGAGTCTCTTGCTACATCTGTGGTTCCCACCTCCTTCAAAAAATCTGTCATCATCCCTGTGCCTAAGAATAATAAACCCTCTTGTCTGAATGACTATCATCCAGTTGCCCTCACATCAATAGTCATGAAGGTCTTTGAGGGACTGGTTAAAAACGTCATCTGCTCCTTCATCCCGGATACTTTGGAGCCAAACAGTTCCACTGATGATGCCATTTCTCACATCCTGCACTCTTCTCTCACATATATTGAGAGTAATAAGTCAAGTTAAGTCACCTTTATTTATATAGCACTTTAAACAAAATCCATTGCGTCAAAGCAACTGAACAACATTCATTAAGAAAACCGTGTGTCAATAATGCTAAATGACAGTTAAAGGGAGTTCACCATTGAATTCAGTGATCGATATGATACATCTTCATTCACTGCTACGAACTGATGGTGCTCATATAAGTACGATTTAAACCATTCTAATGCACTTAAATTAATGCCAACAAAGTGTTCAAGTCAATGCAAAAGAATGTTGTGGTCAATTGTGTCAAACACAGCACTAAGATCCAATAAAACTAATAGAGAGATACAGGAACAGGAATAACAGGAACTATGTAAGGCTGCTATTTATTGACTATAGCTCAGCTTTCAATACTATAGTCCCCTTAAAGCTAGCTTCCAAACTCATGGACCTCGGCCTGAATTCTTCACTATATGCAACTGGATTCTTGATTCCCTCACCGGCAGACCTCAAGTGGTGAAACTAGGCCAGTACACCTCCAACTCCATTACCCTGAACGTAGGAGCCCCACAGGGCTGTGTCCTGAGTCCCCTGCTCTTCTCTCTCACATGATTCACAACAATAATGAGACCGCATACTTGAATGAGGTAGAGAGATTAACATCATGGTGCCAGGAAAACTGTCTCTCTCTGAATGTGAGCAAAACTAAAGAGCTGATTGTGGACTTCAGGAAGAGACTGCAGCAGCCCTATACTCCTCTTATGATCAGCGGGACTCCTGTGGAGAGGGTGAGCAGCTTCAAGTACCTTGGTGTAAACATCTCGGAGGACCTGACTTGGACTACTCACATTCAAACACAGGTTAATAAAGCCAGGCAAAGACTGTACCATCTGCGACAGCTGAGGAAATTCAGGGTCTCACCAGCAATCCTGAAAACTTTCTATTCTGGGGCTATAGAAAGTGTATTGACTCTGTGTGGTATGGGAACAGCTCCAGTCAAGACTGCAAAGCCCTGCAGAGAGTTGTGCGCTTAGCTGATCGCATCTCCGGGTCTGCTTTCCCCTCCCTGCAGGACATCTACCTCAAACGCTGCAAAAGCAGAGCTGCTAAAATCATCAAGGACTCCATCCACCCCAGTTACCATCTGTTCACTTTGCTGCCATCTGGTAAGCGCTTTCGTAGTCTGATGGCAAAAACCGAGAGACTCAGTAGGAGTTTCTTCCCCCAGGCCATCAGGCTCCTAAACTCTAAACCAGCCTCTTAACATCTTCATGTCTCCACCTAATGTTCACTTCATCAGTAAGATACTCATCATTCATTACCTCACATGGACACACTGACAGTGTCACCATGTTTGCACATTTGCCTCTTGTACATACCTGTGAATCTTTATTTTTAAGACTACAGTTTACTTTCATGCACATTATTTTGCGTTCTATATTTAATTCTACAATATCTTTTTTATATTTTATTCTTGTATTTTGTTTGTTTATATTTATTTCATTCTTACATGGCTATATTTATGTATATTTTCATCTGTGTTGTTTTCTATAATAATTGCACTGTTCATGGAGCGGACCTGACTCACATTTCACTGCTGGTTATATATGCTATATAAAATTTTGTATGTGACGGATAAAAATCTTGAATCTTGATTAAATGAACTTGAACTTTGGCTAGTCAGATGACCATATGCACAAAGATCCCTAAACAAGCCCATTTCTGCTGATGAAACTTTTTTTGTAGAAGCATGTTTTCAATTTGGACTGGGACTTCACGACTACATCACGTTATGTACAAGAAGCTGCAAAAGACAGGCACAAGTGCAATGTACAAAACATGGTCAAAATGATTTTATGTAAATATAATGGCTGATATATTGCGTCATTATTAATAATTAATAATAAAAAATTATTGAGGTCATTTACATACATTGCACAATAAGTCGATATATTTATTTTTATGACAGGCCTAGGTGTTATTGGCAAATAAGATACACTGCAGACTGACAGATCAAGGAAAAAAAACAACAGTGTCAAAGAGCATGAGGCTCTTCTGGGGGCCTGACACTTTACTAAGACACTTTGTGTTGGCTATATTAAGATATATGAGCAAATACTGACCACCCATTTAACAGATTTTAAGACAAACTTAGAAGTGCACTAACTAACATAAGTCAAAAGTTTGTACTTGTTCAAACTAATTAACTGTGTTACGCATGAGAAGTCGTACATACTATAGTCCTCATGGCTCCCTCTCCACCTGCTTAACAGTTCTACAGAATTCATAGAAATGACTGACATTATTGTTTAGCTTATAGAATAACTTGTTACATGTAATTCATTACTTCTCAATAGAAAAAAGTAAGTATGACAAATCAAATGTTTATAGTCAATTGGAACTAAAAATTCACGTTCAGTCAAATATATTTTTAACATGATTATACATCAAATTTATTTGGATTGACTTAAAAAAATTTTTGCATATTTTAAATAAAATATCCAGATAAATACAAATCTACATTGCATATATTAAGCAATTTCCTGACCTTCAGAATGTGATTTTACTGTGTTAAATGTCACTGAATTACTGACTTTACACTTGAGAGTCAAACAGTTTCAAATGTTTATAACATCACATTGAAACCTTCAACATTCCCACTTTTGGAATTTAAAGAAGAATTTACAATGGTTAATAGTGAAAACCACTTTAAAACTAAAAGCATAACATTCCAGAATAAAACATTCATTGTTTTATGGGATTGGCAGGGAATGGCTGGTTTGGGTCTGTAATATTATGGCAGAGATGCAAAATCCCTTAGACATAATTGATAAAGTACAGCAGATATAAACTGGCCTTAAGAAAACAGCAGCACTTACAGTGGTCCTTTGACTCCATTAAATCTCTAAACTGTCTGTCATTAAAAACATCAGCCGTAAGAAGTGCTCCACAGGGTAGGATCATTGTATTGACCGGAGATTTTTATTGCACTTTAGGTCATACCTTAGATAGGAATCCTGATGAACCTCATAGTTTGTCAGCAGATGTTTTTAAGAAAAAAATCTTAATGTATTATAAACTTGTAGATGTTTGGAGAGAAGCTTTTCCTGAGGTAAAACAATACACATGGATAAAAGTAAATTCTAATATGGTTTCTGCAGCAAGGCATGATCCACCATCTGGTCTGGATACACAGCCTTAAGAGCGTGCATATCATGAATGCTGGGTCTCATTTGTTTTCTGAGAATCTACTGAACCTACTGGTAACTTGTTTGCCACGTAGCAATAAAAAAATATACGAAAAACCTTGATTATTCTGGTTAGTCACATTGTACTGCTATTATTTTGAACAATACTGTACATCTGGTGTTATGGGAAGTGAAACACACCAATTTGAAAAACTAATGGAATGCAAAAATTGGATGACGAGTAATTTCTTACTGCTAAATTCTGAAAAAACAGAGGTGTTAATTATAGGACCTAAAAACTCCGGTTGTAATAAACTAGAACACTGTCTAAGACTTGATGGTTGCTCTGTCAATTCTTCATCATCAGTTAGGAACCTAGGTGTGCTACTTGATCGCAATCTTTCCTTAGAAAGCCACGTTTCTAGCATTTGTAAAACTGCATTTTTCCATCCCAAAAATATATCTAAATTACAGCCTATGCTCTCAATGTCAAATGCAGAAATGTTAATCCATGCATTTATGACTTCAAGGTTAGATTATTGTAATGCTTTATTGGGTGGTTGTTCTGCACGCTTAGTAAACACACTACAGCTAGTCCAAAATGCAGCAGCAAGAGTCCTTACTAGAACCAGGAAGTATGACCATATTAGCCCGGTCCTGTCCACACTGCACTGGCTCCCTATCAAACATCGTATAGATTTTTAAATATTGCTTATTACTTATAAAGCCCTGAACGGTTTAGCACCTCAGTATTTGAATGACCTCCTTTTACATTATACTCCTCTATGTCCACTACGTTCTCAAAACTCAGGCAATTTGATAATACCTAGAACATCAAAATCAACTGCGGGCGGCAGATCCTTTTCCTATTTGGCACCTAAACTCTGGAATAACCTACCTAACATTGTTCGGGAGGCAGACACACTCTTGCAGTTTAAATTTAGATTAAAGACCCATCTCTTTAACCTGGCATACACATAACATACTAATATGCTTTTAATATCCAAATCCGTTAAAGGATTTTTAGGCTGCATTAATTAGGTAAACTGGAACCGGGAACACTTCCCATAACACCCGATGTACTTGCTACATCATTAGAAGAATGGCATCTACGCTAATATTTGTCTGTTTCTCTCTTATTCCGAGGTCACCGTAGCCACCAGATCCAGTCTGTATCCAGATCAGAGGGTCACTGCAGTCACCCGGATCCAGTACGTATCCAGACCAGATGGTGGATCAGCACCTAGAAAGGACCTCTACATCCCTGAAAGACAGCGGAGACCAGGACAACTAGAGCCCCAGATACAGATCCCCTGTAAAGACCTTGTCTCAGAGGAGCACCAGGACAAGACCACAGGAAACAGATGATTCTTCTGCACAATCTGACTTTGCTGCAGCCTGGAATTGAACTACTGGTTTCGTCTGGTCAGAGGAGAACTGACCCCCAACTGAGCCTGGTTTCTCCCAAGGTTTTTTTCTCCATTCTGTCACCGATGGAGTTCTGGTTCCTTGCCGCTGTCTCCTCTGGCTTGCTTAGTTGGGGTCACTTCATCTACAGCGATATCATTGACTTGATTGCAAATAAATGCACAGACACTATTTAACTGAACAGAGATGACATAACTGAATTCAATGATGAACTGCCTTTAAATATCATTTTGCATTATTGACACTGTTTTCCTAATGAATGTTGTTCAGTTGCTTTGACGCAATGTATTTTGTTTAAAGCGCTATATAAATAAAGGTGACTTTGACTTACATTTTTCAAGTGTAAAATCAATATTCTTCTCCAAAGGTGAGATCTTCAAGCAGCTGATCAACGTCTTATTTGTGCAGATATTACAAATACTGCAAAAGCGGAGGAAAACCGTACGAGGTAGGGTTGTGGAGTTATTGATGCTATGAAGGGTTTAATCTTTAAGGATTAAACTACAATAACAATAAAAGGGCATCTGTGTATTCAACAAGACCACAAAAGGAGAAAATTGCATCAACATCAAAATATTTAGTACGTATTAAACCTGTTGCAGTCAGTCATATATTTGAAGTCGTTGCGCTCGTTATAAAGTCATAGGTCACATGATAACGTAAACATGGCGGACCGCATTCATACTCAATGATATTTGGCTGTAGAGTACATTCAATTCAAATCAATTCAAGTTTATTTGTATAGCGCTTTTTACAAAACAAATCGTTACAAAGCAACTTTACAGAAAATTATGTTTCTACAATATTTAGTGGTAGCTAGTAGTTTGTGCACATTTGACAGGATTTTAGAAAAGATAAAAAATAAAAAATAATAATAATAATAATAATACAAGACTGTTACGTGCCACATGCACGCACATCGAGAGCAACACCAAAGAAAAGGGGTGCCGCCCGGAGTTCAATCTCCTGCTTCCACAAACACGCCGGCACACAACCCAGAAGTCAAGAAAAGTGGTATTTATTTGTTTACATTGGGATGAGACTCGAGAAATAACTTAAGCTGAGAGGGCTTCAAAATGGCCAAAACAATAAACAAAAGGGAGTTTTCTAACTAAGTTTTAAGTCCTCTTCCCTGGAATTAAACAATAAATAAAATACAAATCCTTACCTCCCTTTCTGACCATTAAACAGGAGAAAACTATAAAGGAAATAAAAAGGCCTAAAAACCTCTCTCACAGGTTATTTTAAACAAACAATGGTTAGTTTGACAATACAATTACCGGCCTAATACCACTACCAGTTCTAACTCCTCACCAGGAGTTTTACATGAACTGGGACACAGCACAGCTCTCTCGGGGTTAACACAACACCGTTCTTTTAAGCAGCAGTCGTCCACACACGATCTACACCAAGGAAGCAGGAGGGTGAGCTCGACAAACAGACAATCCTCACTGCTTATATCCACACGTTGACATGCTTCAGCTGCGCCCACTTAGCAGCTGCACCTGTTGCTCTAATGAGCAGGGAGCGAAAGAGAGAGAGAGACACAAGAAAATACACACCGCTCACAGGTTAACACTTTTAACACCACAATTACGTTCTAACACGTAACAAAGACGTAGTCAGCTAGACGATGAACTATCAATATTATTAAGTTATTATATGATTCAGTCACACATTTAGCAATAATTGTTAGTTCTGTTTGTTGATTCAGGGTTAGCATCATCTGAGGGTCAGCATCATCTCTTCTCAGGTGTTCTGGATCCAGACTGGAGCTTGTGTAAATCCTAGTTACCACGGGATGAAGATCCCTCCAGAAACAGAGAAACAAAATACAAACATCATTAGCATAGCTGCTGATCCAACAAAGTAAAATTAGTTTAACCCAAGCTAATGAATAAAAATGCACCTTTGATCAGATGCAACTACACTCACAATTAAAAAGATACATTATTCGAATGCTTGGCGAAAGAGATGTGTTTTTAATCTAGATTTAAACAGAGAGAGTGTGTCTGAACCCCGAACATTATCAGGAAGGCTATTCCAGAGTTTGGGAGTCAAATGTGAGAAAGCTCTACCTCCTTTAGTGGACTTCGCTATCCTAGGAACTACCAAAAGTCCAGCGTTTTGTGACCTTAGGGTGCGTGATTGGTTGTAGCGTGGTAGAAGGCTAGTTAGGTACGCTGGAGCTAAACCATTTAGGGCCTTATAGGTAAGTAATGATAATTTGTAACTGATACGGAACTTAATAGGTAGCCAGTGCAGAGACTGTAAAATTGGGGTAATATGATCATATTTTCTTGACCTCGTAAGGACTCTAGCTGCTGCATTTTGGACTACCTGTAGCTTGTTTATTGAAGAAGCAGGACAACCACCTAGAAGTGCATTACAATAATCCAGTCTAGAGTTCATGAATGCATGACCTAGCTTTTCTGCATCAGAAACAGAAAACACGTTTCGTAGCTTGGCAATGTTTCTAAGATGGAAGAATGCAGTTTTTGTAACATTGGAAATATGATTTTCAAAAGACAAATTGCTGTCTAATATAACACCCAGATTTCTGACTGTAGAGGAAGTAACAGTACATCCGTCTAGTTGCAGATTTTAATCTACAAGATTCTGTGTATTGTTTTTTAGTCCAATAATTAGTATCTCTGTCTTATCTGAATTTAATTGGAGAAAATTATTTGTCATCCAATCTTTTACATTTTTAACACACTCTGTTAGCTTAGATAATTGGGAAGTTTCATCTGGTCTCGTTGAGATATATAGCTGAGTATCATCAGCATAACAGTGGAAGCTAATTCCGTATTTTCTAATAATATTACCAAGGGGGCAACATGTATATTGAAAATAGAAGGGGACCTAGGACGGATCCTTGTGGCACTCCATATTTTACTGATGATAAATGAGATGACTCCCCATTTAAGTAAACAAAATGGTAGCGATCGGACAGGTAGGATCTAAACCATCTTAGAGCCTGCCCTTGAATACCTGTATAGTTTTGTAATCGATCTATGAGTATGTCATGATCTATGGTGTCGAACGCAGCACTAAGATCAAGTAAGACTAGAAATGAGATGCAGCCTTGGTCTGACGCAAGGAGCAGGTCATTTGTGGTTTTAACAAGTGCAGTTTCTGTGCTATGGTGGGGCCTAAAACCTGACTGAAATTCTTCATACAGATCATTTTTATGCAGGAAGGTGCTCAATTGAGCAGACACAACTTTTTCTAAAATTTTAGACATAAATGGAAGATTTGAAATAGGCCTATAATTTGCCAGTACACTATGATCTAGTTTTGGTTTCTTAATAAGAGGCTTGATAACCGCCAGCTTGAATGGTTTTGGGACGTGTCCTAAAGATAACAACGAGTTTATGATATTGAGAAGCGGTTCTTCGGCTACAGGTAACAGCTCTTTCAATAATTTAGTGGGTACAGGATCTAATAAACATGTTGTTGGTTTAGATACAGTGATAAGTTTATTTAGCTCTTCCTGTCCTATGGTTGTAAAGCACTGCAGTTTATCTTTGGGTGCGATGGATGAAATTGAAGTGTTAGATGCTGTAGGATCTACATTCGCTATTGTATTTCTAATGTTATCTATTTTATCAGTGAAGAAATTCATAAAGTCATTACTATTTAACGTTGGTGGAATATTTGAATCAGGTGGCATCTGGTAATTTGTTAACTTAGCCACTGTGCTAAATAAAAACCTTGGATTGTTTTGGTTATTTTCAATGAGTTTGTGTATATGCTCTGCCCTAGCAGTTTTTAGAGCCTGTCTATAGCTGGACATACTGTTTTTCCATGCAATTCTGAAAACTTCTAAGTTAGTTTTTCTCCATTTGCGTTCAAGACTGCGAGTTACTTTCTTAAGAGAGTGAGTATTACTGTTATACCATGGTACAGTACGTTTTTCTCTAACTTTTTTCAATTTGATTGGGGCAACAGCTTCTAATGTATTAGAGAAAATAGTGCCCATGTTGTCAGTAATTTTGTCTAATTCATGTGTATTTTTGGGTACAAATAGCAGTTGAGATATATCAGGCAGGTTATTTGCGAATCTTTCTTTGGTGGCAGGAACAATAGTTCTGCCCAGACGGTATCACTGCGACATATAGTTAATATCAGTTATACGCAGCATGCACGATACAAGGAAATGGTCTGTAATATCATCACTTTGAGGTACAATATCTATAGCAGTAAGATCGATTCCATGCGATATAATTCAATCTAGTGTATGATTAAAACGATGAGTGGGCCCGGTGACATTTTGCTTGACTCCAAAGGAGTTTATTAGGTCAGTAAACGCAAGTCCTAATGCATCATTTGCATTATCAACGTGAATATTAAAATCTCCCATGATTAGCGCCTTATCAACTGTAACTAGAAGGTCTGAGAGGAAATCTGCAAATTCGGTAACACTTTAGAATACTGTTTCTTACTTACTACATAACTTATAAGGAATTATTGAAGAACTAACAGGTGATTATTCATTAACACTTAACTCACTACTGTTAACTACTAAAGAAGATGTGTTAATTTATCAGTATGTAATATAATTTTATGATTATGTTAAGTAACAGTTAGCTAATCAGTAACTAATGTATTCTGTCATACCTCCTGAAGAACTACTATTAATTATCAACTAGTTAGGGTTCAAGAAAAATAACTATGAAGTAACTACTAATGAACAGTTTTACACAATTACATTGAATTGTGACCCTTTCATATAAATGATATTAGCAATAATAGTAGTAGTATGAAAATGCAATATTAATCAATGCAATACATTTTATAGAGGTTTTGCCTATGTAGTAAATTGTTTTGTGAGTGTTTTGTAAGAAATCACCTTCTAGTAGGAACCCCACTCCAGTGCCTTGTGATAACTTACCTTAGTTTTTATATTTTATATACAGTACTGTATGTGTTCCTCCTCAGCATATACGACATTATATATATATATATATATATATATACACACCAGGAAAATTGAAAATACAGGTACCCAATTTGTAATTAATAATTAATTATCAGATAATTCCTGAAGAATTACTTAGAATCTGAAACAGTATTCTAAAGTGAAAACATAGGCAACCCATTATTAATTAATAATTAATTATCAAATAATTCTGCAGGACTTATTTTGAACTTGAAACATTAAACCTATTCTAAAGTGGAAATGTTGGGAAACCATTAGTAATTAATAAATAATGATTAGATAATTCCTCAATAATTACTTAGAATCTGGAACAGTATTCTAAAGTGAAAACATAGGGAACCCATTAGTAATTAATTATTAATGATCAAATAATTCTGAATGACTTATTTTGAACCTGAAACATTTTGCAATATTTTGCTGTGCGATTTTCTCCTATCCAATGAGTGGCATTACAACCATAGATACACAAGAGCACAGCATGAAATGACAAATCACATCCATTTTATTTGTTTGCTGTACTCCATATCTTTAGAATCCAGATGTTTGCAAGGAACATATCCAAATTCAGCCCTTTATCAATCGATCTTCATCTTCATTCTCAGTAACAGCGACCATCACACAGTCAAAGCCCGCGCTCGTTATGATATGATTTGAATGTGAAAATAGCGCCAGTGCGCCACCCTCGAGAAACGTTACGACACGGTTTACGGCACTGATATCGAACTCTCATTGGTTCTCACCTAATTCGTCACAGATTGCGACATGCCTTGTTTCAGTTGATAGACATTTGAAATCAGTACTGCGCCAGTGCGCCTTCACGGAGAGAAGACTGATTCATAATTTCACGGATTAATAAATTAAATTCTGCTCTGTACCTTATAAAAACTATTACCTCCAGAGAGGACTGCGACTGGAACTCATTATCATTTGAACTACTTTTGGTACCACTTTTGATCTTTTCGCAAAAAATAAATGATTAGTGTTACGTTTGTTTGTCTGTTATTTGTTTATTTATAACAGTAACGTTATGTAGTTTTAAGAAATGGTTATTGGTAGGTTTAGGAGTAGGTGTAGAATTAACGCTAGTGGCTCAAAATAACTTTTTAATATTATATTTTTACTAAAATTGTCTTTTTTTATGTTTTATTCTTTTAACATTATGTATAAATTGGGTAGGTTTAGGTTCGGGTGGGGTTACGCATTTTTCTATGGATAACTGACTGGTCAGAGAAAACGTTCTATCTGTACTTATTTTAGGTGGTTTTTATGTAAATATTGTTACGTATTGAACCTGTAATTATGTCTAGATAATACGTAAACAACACTGTAAATATTTAAAGGCACATACATATTGGACAGTTTTAATTTACGTCTAAATATGTACGTTTTGATTGTGAGATCAGGCTGAATTATTAGATAATTCCTCAAGAATTACTTAGAATCTGAAACAGTATTCTAAAGTGAAAACACAGGGAAACGATTAGTAATTAATAAAGAATTATCAAATAATTCCTGAAGAATTAATTAGAATCTGAAACAGTATTCTAAAGTGAAAACATAGGGAACCGATTAGTAATTAATAATTAATTATCAAATAATTTTGCAGGACTTAATAAACGACATCATTTTGACTAAGAACAACCTATAAAAGTAATCATAAACTTTGTTCATCTGTTTATTTCAGATGAGAACATTTCTTAATACAGCATATTTTATTCCATTTTAACATGTATACTGCCCACATTTTAACTAATTTAACAAACATTTCATAATCAAAAGTTAAACATTTAGAAGCAAACAAAATCCATATTTCATTTCCATTATAGGCTAATAATTGGGCTGTAACAAAGTTGCTACTGTAGTAGTTCTTTGTACTTGTCCTTTTACTCAAGTAATTTTGAAAATTAACAAGCCTACTTATAATTTTACTGGAGTAATATTTTATTGGGGTATCTGTACTTTTACTCAAGTACTTGATTTGTGGGACACAGCCTGATTATTATAGTGTTTTTTTGCGTATAACTGTTCAGAAGTAGTTATTTCATAGTTATTTTTCTTGAACCTTAACTAGTTGATAATTAATAGTAGTTATTCAGGAGGTATCACAGAATATATTAGTTACTGATTAGCTAACTGTTACTTAACACAATCATAAAATTATATTACATACTGATTAGTTAACACATCTTTCTTAGTAGTTAACAGTAGTGAGTTAAGTGTTAATGAATAATCACCTGTTAGTTCTTCAGTAATTCCTAATTAGTTATGTAGTAAGTAAGAAACAGTATTCTAAAGTGTTACCGCAAATTCTTTTAGGAATTCTGTATACGGCCCTGGTGGTCTATACACAGTAGCCAGAGCAAGAGATACATTAGATTTCTTTTGCATGTCTGACAGAGTAACATTTAGCAGAAGTATTTCAAAAGAGTTAAACATGTATCCTGTTTTCTGGGTAACATTGAGAATATCACTATATATTGTTGACCAGTCTGACGGGGCTCATGCTTATAACAGTAGTTTGGTGGAGTAGACTCATTTAGACCAAAATAATCATTTGGTTTTAGCCAGGTTTCAGTCAAGCAGAGTAAATCAAAACTATTATCTGTGATCATTTCATTTACAATAACTGCTTTTGGTGTGAGTGATCTAATATTTATGAGCCCAAACTTAAAAAATTGTTTTTGTTCATTTACTTTACATTTTTCTGGTTTAATTACGATAAGATTTTTTTCTAGATCCTACATTATATTTATATTTATATTTTGACCTCACTATTCGGGGAACAGACACAGTCTTAATAGGTTTTACAGCGCAAGTACTTTTATCATTTAAGCGGGTGGAACAAAACTCATCATAATGGTTATTTGAGAATTGACTTACTAGTCACATGGAGCGAAGTGTCCTGGAGATGTTGTCAGAGAGAAGCTCCGCTCCGACTCTGCTGGGGTGTAATCCATCAGCGCGAAACAGTCTAGGACGCTCCCAGAAAAGAGTCCAGTTATTAACAAATAGCAGTTTCTGTTCTTTACACCATGACAACAACCATTCATTTAAAGCAAAAAGTCTACTGAACCTTTCGTGTCCTCGTCGATACGTGGGCAGTGGTCCTGACACGATGATCGTCGCCGCGGGCGTCGTGCTGCGAACCGTCTCGATCAGGCTCCTGAAGTCCCTCTTCAGCGTCTCCGTCTGCCGCAGCATGGTGTCATTAACCCCGGCGTGAAGCACGACCGCTCTGGGGCTCTCGTCGTCCTTCAGGATCGCGGGTATCTGCGCAGAAACATCGAGAACACGAGCACCAGGCAAACAATGAGTGTGCACTTTACCTTCGGCTAACGTAGCACTTACATGTCGGACGATGGAGTCTCCGATGATCACAGCGTCGCGTCCTGTCTCGCGGTGGGGAGCGAAGCGGTTCTGGATGGAGATCTCGAAGGCAGGAGGGGGAGATGTCGTCGCCCGGGACCCGGCTCGCGTCCTCCGCTGTGGATGCACCCAGGGTCCGTGGTGTCCCGGCGTCGCAGTGAAGGACATCTGGGAAGATCGCGTCCTGGGTGCACCGGGCCTGCGCAGAGAAACACACGGAGTAGACGTGGTGGGACTGTTAACAGCACGCTGTATACTTACCCCGGACTTGTGAGCGTCGGCCCGGGATGATTCCAGCGCGGCTCTCCGCTCTCTCAGCTGGTCCTGCCTCTGTTCCAGGTCGCGAATCTGCTTCCCCACGGCCTCGAGCTCGAGCTGCACAGAGTGGAGACATTCATCCACCATTATAGCAAGTAACAGTGAGTACAGCAGTGGTAATGTGTGTGAATAGAGTATTAGCAATGTAAGTGCAGTTAGCAGCAACCACGCTTGCTGATGCTAACTGGCTAAAAGCTAATAGCGGACCCGGGAGATCAAAATAAATCTAGTGATAGCGAGTCGCTCTGATTGTTTTTGTTGTAGAATACAATAGAGGATATATTCACGCGTTATATAAACGGAAATGATGGTGTATAAAATAGATTTTTAAGTTAAAAATAGTCAATGAAAAGAATATAGTGACGGAGCTCAAACGCAGTACAGCCGTGAACAACAAACAGGAAGTGACGAATCTGACATACATACTCTTTTAGCGCTCGTTAAGTAAGTACTTATTGAAATTAAGTACTTACTCATTAAGTATGCGATTTCGGACGCAGCCTGTGTCTATCTCAAGTGTTTTCTCCATAATGAATGTGGTCTACTTTCATACATCAGTCTAAACCCCATCAGCATCCATGTTCGTAGTGTTTTTTTTTTTTACTCAAAATCAGTAAAATTGGTGTATTACGATTCTCTATAAAAAAATTAATAAATTTTGCATTGTTGTTGGCATCCTTCTGTCTTCGAGAGACAATGGTTTAGAATCTGCACCCAGGTCAGTCTGTGGTTTGGTTGCACACTCTGCTATGACTGTAGAGTCCGATACGGGAGCGACAGCACCGCTGGCACTTGATGCAAGTGTAAGTAGTGGTGTTGTCATTGGGGGCAGGCTGAACACTTTGCTGCCGGCGGGTCCTCTTCTCCTCCCACTGCATTGCTCTTTTTTCTTTGGCTAGGAGGACACCAGTCTTAAGGGTGGATCGCCAATTTTCACGGTCCGATGTCACTGCTTCCAAATCAGCTGGGCAGATGCTGCACACTTTCAAGTCTCGCTTGCAGGCGTCCTTGTAGCGCAAGGTTGGCCGTCCAGTTGGTCGTGTTTCTGTGGCAAGCTCCCCGTACAGAACGTCCTTTGGGATACGACCGTCATCCATCCTGCACAGGTGGCCAAGCCAGCACAGTCGCCTCTGTGTGAGGATGGTGAACATACTTGGCATACCTGCCTGAGCCAGGATGGCTCTGTTTGTGATACGATCCTGCCAGGTGATGTTCAGGAGTCGTCTGAGGCAGCGCATATGAAAGGCATTCAATCTTTGCTCTCGAGAATATAAAGTCCAAGCTTCACTGCCATAGAGGAGGGTGCTCAAGACGCATGCTTGGTACACCTTCAGTTTTGTTTTGAGTGTCAACAGAGTGTTGTCAATAGCCCTCTTGGCTAGTCACTCCTAGTATGGAGGAAGATCCCATCTTCGGAGTTGCAGAAGGCATATCGCAGGAGCAGGGAGAAGAACATGCCAAAGAGTGTTGGCGCCAGGACACATCCCTGCTTCACACCTCACCTGATTGGGAAGGGATCTGAGGATGACTCGCGATACTGGACTGTGCATCCAATGGGGGGGCATCCAATCCCGTGTAGGAGAGTGAAAAGGCAAATCCAACTGACCATGTCGAACGCCTTGGTCAGATCTATAAAGGCAAGGAACAGGGGACGTCTCTGCTCAAGGCACTTCTCCTGTAGCTGCCTAAGGGTGAACACCATGTCAATTGTTGACCGTTTTGCTCGGAACCCACATTGCGACTCCGGGTACACACGATCGGCGAGCAGTTGTAGGCGGTTAAGGATGACACGTGCAAAAACTTTCCCCGCAACACTGAGGGAGATCCTACGATAGTTATTGCAGTCACTGCGATCGCCCTTGTTCTTATAGAGCGTGAGGATCTTAGCGTCTCGCATGTCTTGGGGTATGAAGCCCCCTTCCCAGCATTTGAGCAGGAGGTTATGGAGGTGGCTGAGAAGAGAGCTCACTTTTCCTGCCTTGATGACCTCTTGATGTTGGAATTCCATCACTGCCTGGTGCTTTCCCACAGGCTAGTGAATCAATGGCCTTCCCAAGTTCCTCGATGGTGGGTGGTGAGTCAAGCTCCTCCATGATGGGCAGAGGCATGGTATTTCGAATGGCTGTGTCAGTAACGATGCTCTCTCTTGAGTACAGTTCCTGGTAGTGCTCAGCCCATCTCTCAAACTGCTTTCTGCGATCTGTGATGATCTCGCCGGAAGTAGATTTTAGGGGAGCAGTCTTGATGGCATTGGGACCAAACGCTTTCTTCATGCCCTCATACATGGCTCGGATATTACCACAGTCCGCCGAAGTCTGAATATCGCTACACAACTTCAGCCAGTAGTCATTTTCACACTTTCGAGCAATCCTCTTGTTATTACGTGCCTCTCTGAAGCCAGCCAATGTCCTAGCAGTAAGCTGCCACTGTGCTCAAGGAGAGTGGTACGTTTTGCAGTGATGGCAGGCTCCAGTACCGTGATCCCTGCCACAAACCAATCTTCACTCTTTTTCACCGTCTTCCCGAAGGTGTCTGAGGCAACCTTGTACACGGTGTCACGGATATACTCCCATCGCATCATAACACTGTCTACAGGGCAGTCCTCCAGGGCCTCATCAATGGCCCTGGCAAAGCGTTCCCGCAGCTCTGGCACTGATGTTCTTGCCGTGTTGATGCGAGGGCGGCCCTTTTGCTTTGAGCGATGGATTCGTCTAGGTTGGAGGCACACCTTGCTGCTGACCAGGGAATGGTCCGTGTCGCAGTCAGCACTGTGATACGCGCGGGTTACGAGCACGTGCTTGAGCATGGGTCTCCGAGTAACAATAAGGTCAAGCTGGTGCCAGTGTTTGGACCTGGGGTGTCTCCAAGACACTCTGTGGTGGAGCTCGGTTGGGAAGAAGGTGTTGGTAATGCACAAGTTATGGTAAGAGCATAGCTCAAGTAGTCGCTGTCCATTCTCATTAAGCTTGCCAACGCCAAAATGTCCAATGCAGTGTGGCTAGGATATGTAATCAGCGCCCACCCGGGCATTGAAGTCTCCGAGCATGAGAAGGTTGTCTTTCGGTGGAATCTCTGCAATTTTGGCCTCAAGTTCATAATAGAAAGCATCTTTATCCTCAGCTGTGGAGCATAGTGTGGGGGCGTAGACGCTAAAGATGTGCAAGGGTCCCGTGGATGTTGTGAGACGGAGGGAGAGGATACGCTCAGTCCCCTGAGAAGGAGGTTCTACTGATGGTAAGAGAAAATTTCGCACTGCAAAGCCGACCCCATAAAGTCGGCGCTTGTCTTGCTCCAGTCCTTGCCAGAAGAAAGTGTAATCTCTCTCCTTCAGACTTCCACTGGATGGAAGACGTGTCTCTTGAAGGGCAGCAGCGTCGATGTTGAGCCTTAACAGCTTGTGATTGATGATTGCGGTTTTTCTAGTGTCGTCGACTTGCTGAAGATCATCACAGAGGCCAGGGCACAATGTCCTGACATTCCAGGCTGCCAGCCGCAGGGCTGGTGACTTTGTGGTCTTTTGATTATTTCTTTTAATTTCCTGGTGCTGGGTTTTACAACCTGCCTGTCGATTTTGTCTAAGCTCCATGCACCCGATGAAGCAAGCAGGTTGTGGCGGGGTAGTACCTAACTGCCCGGGGGCTGCCCGGGTTAAGGCGGGCGGTAATGACCCAATGGAGCACGATGGTTCCTCCCACCGTCAGGAGCAACCCCTAGTGCCCGGCTCGATGCCAAATGAGCCACGACTTAACACTGGTAGACTGCTTGTCCCCTTGTTGTTTCTGCACTGAGACAGTGCAGCTGGAGTGACCTCTCCAATACGGTCAGTGTCAGCGCAGCTGCAGGAGTTGCCGGATGGTGGCATGTTCCTTCGCCATCCGCCTGAGGGGCTCCACTACTGATTTTCTGTTGAGGTTTTCTCCCTTAGCCTTTGCTTTCCCTGGAGCTAACCACAAGGCAGTGGCTCATGAAGGTTTCTGTACAAAGTTTTCCTTCTCTGTTGAGGTATGATGGTATATCCCTT
Source organism: Carassius auratus (assembly GCF_003368295.1). NCBI lineage: Eukaryota > Metazoa > Chordata > Actinopteri > Cypriniformes > Cyprinidae > Carassius > Carassius auratus. The sequence continues at coordinate 260,743 of NW_020528759.1, forward strand.
TGGGTTGCTCTTTGTCTGGAACCTCCCCCCTCAACCTTACCGCCATGGGTGACCCTACCAGGAGCTTAAGCTCCGGACGGCATCGCTCTCAGGATCATCGGAACACGCAAGGCTCTCCACCACGACAAGGTGGCGACCAAAAGGAGAGCATTACGACTGTAATATCAGTACCATATCATAACATACTCTTCACCCAAAAGTCTATAAATCTTAAAATTAAACTAAAAATATCATAAAACTAAGCAAACTTGTGCATCTCATAATTTTATACAACCATGCAAAAATGTATGGAGATTGTACAAAAACTGACACTGTAATACTTATTAAGGTTAAAAACAGTAAATATCTACGCTGCAAATACAATAACTAGATATAAGCAAAACATCAGTTGTTGACTTACTTTATCACTTATATAGTTACTTTCTCAGGTTTTATTAGATACTGACATTTAATGTAAAATCATTATTATTACATTTAAAATCACATTAAGTTGAAGCTTACCACTTCATTTATACAGACATATCAGTTTTGACAATTGTCACATTATGATTAAGTTTGAACTTGAAATATTATTAACAATGCACTTTCAATTCAAATATTGTACTACCTGTAAATTCATTACAAATATCTATAAATACATATCTTCAACATAATTGGTTGTGTGTGTGTGTGTGTGTGTACTAAGTAATAGAGTGTGTTTTAAGTAATATAGTTCAATCTTTTCATTACTCTGTGTGTCATCATATTCTCCAAGTGTTCTGTGTCAGTCATACACTGTGTGCAGAATTATTAGGCAAATGAGTATTTTGACCACATCATCCTCTTTATGCATGTTGTCTTACTCCAAGCTGTATAGGCTCGAAAGCCTACTACCAATTAAGCATATTAGGTGATGTGCATCTCAGTAATGAGAAGGGGTGTGGTTTAATGACATCAACACCCTATATCAGGTGTGCATAATTATTAGGCAACTTCCTTTCCTTTGGCAAAATGGGTCAAAAGAAGGACTTGACAGGCTCCGAAAAGTCAAAAATAGTGAGATATCTTGCAGAGGGATGCAGCACTCTTAAAATTGCCAAGCTTCTGAAGCGTGATCATCGAACAATCAAGCGTTTCATTCAAAATAGCCAACAGGGTCGCAAGAAGCGTGTGGAAAAACCAAGACGCAAAATAACTGCCCGTGAACTGAGAAAAGTCAAGCGTACAGCTGCCAAGATGCCACTTGCCACCAGTTTTGCCATATTTCAGAGCTGCAACATCACTGGAGTGCCCAAAAGCACAAGGTGTGCAATACTCAGAGACATGGCCAAGGTAAGAAAGGCTGAAAAACGACCACCACTGAACAAGACACACATGCTGAAACGTCAAGACTGGGCAAAGAAATATCTCAAGACTGATTTTTCTAAGGTTTTATGGACTGATGAAATGAGAGTGAGTCTTGATGGGCCAGATGGATGGGCCCGTGGCTGGATCGGTAAAGGGCAGAGAGCTCCAGTCCGACTCAGACGCCAGCAAGGTGGAGGTTGAGTACTGGTTTGGGCTGCTATCATCAAAGATGAGCTTGTGGGGCCTTTTCGGGTTGAGGATGGAGTCAAGCTCAACTCCCAGTCCTATTGCCAGTTTCTGGAAGACACCTTCTTCAAGCAGTGGTACAGGAAGAAGTCTGCATCCTTCAAGAAAAACATGATTTTCATGCAGGACAATGCTCCATCACACGCATCCAAGTACTCCACAGCGTGGCTGGCAAGAAAGGGTCTAAAAGAAGAAAAACTAATGACTTGGCCTCCTTGTTCACCTGATCTGAACCCCATAGAGAACCTGTGGTCCATCATGAAATGTGAGATTTACAAGGAGGGAAAACAGTACACCTCTCTGAACAGTGTCTGGGAGGCTGTGGTTGCTGCTGCACGCAATGTTGATGGTGAACAGATCAAAACACTGACAGAATCCATGGATGGCAGGCTTTTGAGTGTCCTTGCAAAGAAAGGTGGCTATATTGGTCACTGATTTGTTTTTGAATGTCAGAAATGTATATTTGTGAATGTTGAGATGTTATATTGGTTTCACTGCTGAAAATAAATAATTGAAATGGGTATATATTTGTTTTTTGTTAAGTTGCCTAATAATTATGCACAGTAATAGTCACCTGCACACACAGATATCCTCCTAAAATAGCTACAACTAAAAACAAATTAAAAACTACTTCCAAAAATATTCAGCTTTGATATTAATGAGTTTTTGGAATCATTGAGAACATGGTTGTTGTTCAATAATAAAATTATTCCTCAAAAATACAACTTGCCTAATAATTCTGCACTCCCTGTACATTTCAAATTTCTAAAAGTGTGAGGCCATCCTTAAAAATATTTTGGTTTGCAGTAACAGTAGCTTTTAAAAGAAAGGGTTGGTAGGTCGGTCCAAATTTTTTTTTCAAGCTTCAATGTAAAAAAAAAAGTAAATTTTTGTGATGGTGATGACGCAGGTATGAATTTAAACAAATTAGCATATCGTGACGTCACTGGCTGGGTCTTCAACCCGTGCTTTCGGGCGCATCATTGCAAACCTCATTTTGATTTGAGGTTATATAGACCTCAAACAAATTGAAATCTTTGTCAAAAACATGTTTATTACATGAATTTCAGATGAGAAGAAAAAAAATAGGTACTGGTTTACTGTTTTACTTGCATCCACCATTGGTGTCAATGCAACCTACAAATGAGAGAACGTTTACTTTGCTTTCTTGGGTCATCACTTGGGTGAAAAAAATCCTGTTTGATTTGAGTGACAAGTTCAAGTTCATTGAATCGATTGTAAAATCAATTTTACATGTCTAAATAAGTTTTATACGGCAAATAACAAAATATAGGTAAATCCACGGACAACAGGCAGGACGAATGTAAAGACCAATATTTCTGATGATTTATTGGCGTGGAGTTAAGTGCACAATGACAAACATGAGTGCAACATTTTCGAAAAAACAATAAGCAGAGTGGACTGCCATAATGCAAAACATTTACTGCAGGCTTCAACGTGGCTGTGTTTATGATTAGAAATTTCAACAACATAAAAACAAAACAAACCAACAACCAAAATTATTTTTTTCGAATATTTGTCGAATTTAAAATAAAAACCAACATTCGAATGCAAAAACGTTTAGGTGTGCATTAAGGAAGCTGCCTTATGAGCCCCGGTACTTCACAGTCCGTGTTCCATTCAATCTCACCGCGCGCACAGCTGTGTGTCTACACAAATTTCAAAAGCGGACGAGCTTGACACGCAGTAACTGCTGTCTCATCTTTCACCTCGTGTATGTGCACCGTCCGCGGTCTCAAAAAATGCCCACACGCGGATGACGAAAAGGACATAATGCAGACAGTATGCGGACGGCCGAAGTATACTTGATCTTTATCAGTGGCGCACGAGATGCGATGACGATGTATGTGGCATTGCATTATAAGGTTTTGTTAGCCTATCCAGATGAAGCCACTACAAAAAAAGAGAACATCAATGTGGAGAATGTTTACATCAAAACTGAAACCAAGCCATTCACACAGAACGCATATTTCGCGCATTTTCTAGAAGGACACCGTTGGACTCGCGTTTCGCACAAGAGAGCCGCATGTTTAGAAGGACATGTCAAATTTATGTATTTAATTTCATTTTCTAAAAATATCTCGAGACTTTATGTTGGGTTTTTGTTCCCCATCCCACTGCATATTATGTTTTTAAATGAAAAAATGTGTTCTTTGTGACTGGTTTTCCGCCCTTTTTATTTATTTAACAATGCATTTTTATAGTACTTTAAGCAATTTAATTAATAATAATTGGTTCATAAACATTATTATATTATGTTGTTTTTTCACAGTCATTTATTCTAATACTTTGAATAAACGTGCAGTAATATTTTGCTCGATGTGCTATCTTGAGGCCTCAGAAGAGAAGCAAAAAGCTTTTTTTCACCCTAACTGAAATTATGCATTTTAAATTTGAATAAAATTCTAATTTTGATCATATTTCAGTAAAAAATTCAAATTTTTTCAGCTTTTTTGACAGCTGTAGGCGATTCTAGCCCGAATCTGTATGAGACAGTCTGAATACTGGCAGAATTCACATTTCTGTTGTAAAAAGAGAACATTGTGCAGAAGTATTATTTGCTCTTATGCGTGTGTCCGAAGCTGCAGTTGCTGTGTGATGCGTGTTCAAAAAAAAAAAAAAAACCTGGACGCGCTCCGAGAGAAGGTCATTAAAATCAATTTTCTATTTCCGTTTTCGAAACTTGTGTTGGTTGATTCGTGCTATAGATTTTCGAACATGAAGTGACAGTTGACACGGTCATGGTTTTAGACTAGACAGGAAGGGATGGGAAAAGATATGGGCACAGTTTTTCCAGAACTTGGTGCCAAGTTAAAGTGGCGTCGAGCTGTTTTAACCCTAATGCGTTGTTGGGGACGTTTTTGTCCACTAGGAGGTAAAGTTGAGTATTTTTTTGGCCACAACTTTCTCTGTGTTTGAGCTAACGGAATGATATTTGGTGATAAATTTTATTTTGACCCATATTTTGGGAAAATGCTTTGAAATTTTTCAAAAACTCAACGGTACACTCTGTGCAAATTCACTACCCTTTCGTTATGTTTGTGGATGAAAACATCCATTAAATTAAACTGCTGTAAAATGTATAAGATAAATATTTTTTTTCTATTTTTTTTCATAAATCTATTAATCAACCGCAGCCCTGATCAAAATCCAAGATTTTAACTCTTTAATTACCAAGTTCATAAATTATGTCACTGATTTGGGGGAAAAAACACTCAAAATTTACATATTTTCAATTTAAAAAGTGATTGTGGACTGGATATTTTTTTACCATTTATCACAGTCTTGGGCATGTCAAAGACTAGTAACAAGATTGGCTTTGATGCATTGTTAGTTTTTTTGCAGCATTAGATTTAATTTTTTTCTTCCTCATTTGTTCTTGGTGGCTGTTTTTGCCCCATTGACCTCCATTTTAACGACATTTTTTGATTGCAAAGCCATGACACCATATAATCATGCATTCTTGATTGTTTGTAGTTTTCCCTTTTGGGAAGAGGTAAAATTTGTTATTTTTACAGTTGATCACTAGGTGGGACCATTAACCCTTTAGATAGGCCTGTGCAAAAAAAAGGCTTACTTTCTGGCTTGTATATGGAGTTATATGGAGTATAACAGCAAATTATAGTGTTTGTGTGAGATTCTTGATTGCTGGTGGTTTTCCGTGTTGGGAAGAGGTAACATTTGTTATTTTTTACAGTTGATCACTAGGTGGGACCATTAACCCTTTAGATAGGCCTGTGCAAAAAAAGCTTAGTTTCTGACTTGTATATGGAGTTATATGGAGTATAATAGAAGACATCACCCTCATCACATCAGGCAATCACTCTGAAACTATTTCCTTCCACATACTTGACTCTCCTCTGGCACCCATAGTCCTTGGTCACCCTTGGCTCCTCCTCCATAACCCCAAAATAGACTGGTCCTCCAATTCCATTCTTTCCTGGTTTAAAAAGTGTCATGAGTCTTGTTTAGTGTCTGCCTGTCTGTCTGTATCTACAGTCTTGTTCAAAATAATAGCAGTACAATGTGACTAACCAGAATAATCAAGGTTTTTAGTATATTTTTTATTGCTACGTGGCAAACAAGTTACCAGTAGGTTCAGTAGATTGTCAGAAAACAAACAAGACCCAGCATTCATGATATGCACGCTCTTAAGGCTGTGCAATTGGGCAATTAGTTGAAAGGGGTGTGTTCAAAAAAATAGCAGTGTCTACCTTTGACTTTACAAACTCAAAACTATTTTGTACAAACATTTTTTTTTCTGGGATTTAGCAATCCTGTGAATCACTAAACTAATATTTAGTTGTATGACCACAGTTTTTTAAAACTGCTTGACATCTGTGTGGCATGGAGTCAACCAACTTGTGGCACCTCTCAGCTGTTATTCCACTCCATGATTCTTTAACAACATTCCACAATTCATTCACATTTCTTGGTTTTGCTTCAGAAACAGCATTTTTGATATCACCCCACAAGTTCTCAATTGGATTAAGGTCTGGAGATTGGGCTGGCCACTCCATAACATTAATTTTGTTGGTTTGGAACCAAGACTTTGCCCGTTTACTAGTGTGTTTTGGGTCATTGTCTTGTTGAAACAACCATTTCAAGGGCATGTCCTCTTCAGCATAGGGCAACATGACCTCTTCAAGTATTTTAACATATGCAAACTGATCCATGATCCCTGGTATGCGATAAATAGGCTCAACACCATAGTAGGAGAAACATGCCCATATCATGATGCTTGCACCTCCATGCTTCACTGTCTTCACTGTGTACTGTGGCTTGAATTCAGAGTTTGGGGGTCGTCTCACAAACTGCCTGTGGCCCTTGGACCCAAAAAGAACAATTTTACTCTCATCAGTCCACAAAATGTTCCTCCATTTCTCTTTAGGCCAGTTGATGTGTTCTTTGGCAAATTGTTCAATTCAATTCAATTCAATTCAAGTTTATTTGTATAGCGCTTTTTACAAAACAAATCGTTACAAAGCAACTTTACAGAAAATTATGTTTCTACAATATTTAGTAGTAGCTAGTAGTTTGTGCACATTTGACAGGATTTTAGAAAAACTAAAAAATAATAATAATACAAGACGTAGTCAGCTAGACGATGAACTATCAATATTATTAATTAAGTTATTATATGATTCAGTCACACATTTAGGAATAATTGTTAGTTCTGTTTGTTCATTCAGGGTTAGCATCATCTGAGGTCCTCTGATGGTCAGCATCATCTCTTCTCAGGTGTTCTGGATCCAGACTGGAGCTTGTGTAAATCCTAGTTACCACGGGATGTGAATCCCGTGGCAAAACATAGAACACATAGAAACAAAATACAGACATCATTAGCATAGCTGCTGATCCAACAAAGTAAAATTAGTTTAACCCAAGCTAATGAATAAAAATGCACCTTTGATCAGATGCAACTACACTCACAATTAAAAAGATACATTATTCGAATGCTTGGCAAAAGAGATGTGTTTTTAATCTAGATTTAAACAAAGAGAGTGTGTCTGAACCCCGAACATTATCAGGAAGGCTATTCCAGAGTTTGGGAGCCAAATGTGAGAAGGCTCTACCTCCTTTAGTGGACTTTGCTATCCTAGGAACTACCAAAAGTCCAGCGTTTTGTGACCTTAGGGTGCGTGATGGGTTGTAACGTGGTAGAAGGCTAGTTAGGTACGCTGGAGCTAAACCATTTAGGGCCTTATAAGTAAGTAATGATAATTTGTAACTGATGCGGAACTTAATAGGTAGCCAGTGCAGAGACTGTAAAATTGTGGTAATATGATCATATTTTCTTGACCTCGTAAGGACTCTCGCTGCTGCATTTTGGACGACCTGTAGCTTGTTTATTGAAGAAGCAGGACAACCACCTAGAAGTGCATTACAATAGTCCAGTCTAGAGGTCATGAATGCATGAACTAGCTTTTCTGCATCAGAAACAGATAACATGTTTCGTAGCTTGGCAATGTTTCTAAGATGGAAGAATGCAATTTTTGTAACATTGGAAATATGATTTTCAAAAGACAAATTGCTGTCTAATATAACACCCAGATTTCTGACTGTAGAGGAAGTAACAGTACATCCGTCTAGTTGCAGATTGTAATCTACAAGATTCTGTGTAGTGTTTTTTGGTCCAATAATTAATATCTCCGTCTTATCCGAATTTAATTGGAGAAAATTCTTTGTCATCCAATCTTTTACATTTTTAACACACTCTGTTAGCTTAGATAATTGGGAAGTTTCATCTGGTCTCGTTGAGATATATAGCTGAGTATCATCAGCATAACAGTGGAAGCTAATTCCGTATTTTCTAATAATATTACCAAGGGGCAACATGTATATTGAAAATAGAAGGGGACCTAGGACGGATCCTTGTGGCACTCCATATTTTACTGATGATAAATGAGATGACTCCCCATTTAAGTAAACAAAATGGTAGCGATCGGACAGGTAGGATCTAAACCATCTTAGAGCCTGCCCTTGAATACCTGTATAGTTTTGTAATCGATCTATGAGTATGTCATGATCTATGGTGTCGAACGCAGCACTAAGATCAAGTAAGACTAGAAATGAGATGCAGCCTTGGTCTGACGCAAGGAGCAGGTCATTTGTAATTTTAACAAGTGCAGTTTCTGTGCTATGGTGGGGCCTAAAACCTGACTGAAATTCTTCATACAGATCATTTTTATGCAGGAAGGTGCTCAATTGAGCAGACACAACTTTTTCTAAAATTTTAGACATAAATGGAAGATTTGAAATAGGCCTATAATTTGCCAGTACACTAGGATCTAGTTTTGGTTTCTTAATAAGAGGCTTGATAACCGCCAGCTTGAATGGTTTTGGGACGTGTCCTAAAGATAACGACGAGTTTATGATATTGAGAAGCGGTTCTTCGGCTACAGGTAACAGCTCTTTCAGTAATTTAGTGGGTACAGGATCTAATAAACATGTTGTTGGTTTAGATACAGTGATAAGTTTATTTAGCTCCTCCTGTCCTATGGTTGTAAAGCACTGCAGTTTATGTTTGGGTGCGATGGATGAAACTGAAGTGTTAGATGCTGTAGAATCTACATTCGCTATTGTATTTCTAATGTTATCTATTTTATCAGTGAAGAAATTCATAAAGTCATTACTATTTAACGTTGGTGGAATATTTGAAATTGTAACCTCTTCTGCACATGCCTTTTTTTTAACAGAGGGACTTTGCGGGGGATTCTTGAAAATAGATTAGCTTCACACAGACGTCTTCTAACTGTCACAGTACTTACAGGTAACTCCAGACTGTCTTTGATCATCCTGGAGGTGATCATTGGCTGAGCCTTTGCCATTCTGGTTATTCTTCTATCCATTTTGATGGTTGTTATCCGTTTTCTTCCACGTCTCTCTGGTTTTGCTCTCCATTTTAAGGCATTGGAGATCATTTTAGCTGAACAGCCTATCATTTTTTGCACCTCTTTATAGGTTTTCCCCTCTCTAATCAACTTTTTAATCAAAGTACGCTGTTCTTCTGAACAATGTCTTGAACGACCCATTTTCCTCAGCTTTCAAATGCATGTTCAACAAGTGTTGGCTTCATCCTTAAATAGGGGCCACCTGATTCACACCTGTTTCTTCACAAAATTGATGACCTCAGTGATTGAATGCCACACTGCTATTTTTTTGAACACACCCCTTTCAACTAATTCAACTAATTGCCCAATTGCACAGCCTTAAGAGCGTGCATATCATGAATGTTGGGTCTCATTTGTTTTCTGAGAATCTACTGAACCTACTGGTAACTTGTTTGCCACGTAGCAATAAAAAAATATACGAAAAACCTTGATTATTCTGGTTAGTCACATTGTACTGCTATTATTTTGAACAATACTGTATGTCTGTGTTACAGGAGGAGGCGGTGGATTTGTCTAACGTGCCCACGGAGTACCTCCATCTGAAGGAAGTGTTTAGTAAGTCTCGTGCTGCTTCTCTTCCTCCGCATCGTCCATACGACTGTGCCATAGATTTACTGTCAGGTAAGTCTCCGCCTAATGGCAAATTATATTCACTTTCTGTTCCGGAAAGGGAGGCTATGGAGAAATATATTTCTGATTCTTCGAGAGGTTTCAAGGGAGCATCAATTTTCACTAAACTGGACTTACGCAATGCTTATCATTTGGTCCGCATAAGGGAGGGGGATGAATGGAAGACCGCCTTTAATACCCCCAGAGGGCACTTTGAATATTTGGTCATGCCCTTCGGGCTTTCCAACTCCCCAGCGGTCTTCCAGGCACTCGTCAACGACGTGCTGCGAGATATGATTGATCAGTTCATATATGTCTACCTGGACGACATATTGATTTTTTCTTCTTCTCTCCAAGAACGTGCAGCACGTCCGACGAGTGCTTCAGAGGTTGCAAGAGAATGGTCTTTTTGTCAAGGCGGAGAAATGTGAGTTTCATGCACAGCCAATTCCATTTCTGGGGTATATCGTGTCGATTGAGGGAATACGCATGGATCCCGAGAAGGTTAAGGCTGTAGTAGAGTGGCCAAGTCCAGATTCCCGTAAGGCCCTACAGAGGTTTCTGGGGTTCGCCAACTTCTACCAGTGTTTTATTCGCAACTTCAGCCAACTAGCTGCACCTCTGACCACCTTGACCTCCGCCAAGACTGCGTTCAGGTGGTCAGACACAGCAGAGGCTGTTTGCGCCAAACTGAAGAGCTGCTTCGTTTCAGCCCCTATATTGATCAGCCCTGACCCAACATGTCAGTTTGTGGTGGAGGTCAATGCGTTGGAGGTGGGGGTAGGAGCGGTGTTATCGCAACGTTCTCCCTTAGACGGTAAGGTCCACCCTTGCGCGTATTTTATTTCGAATTGTTGGCAGTTCAGATGGCATTGGAGGAATGGCGACACTGGTTAGAAGGATGGGGGTTCCTTTTATTGTATGGACAGATCACAAGAATCTAGAATACATTAGCACTGCCAAAAGGTTGAACTCCAGGCAGGCTCGGTGGGCACTTTTTTTCAGACGTTTTGACTTTACTATCTCGTACCACCCGGGTTCCAAAAATATTAAACCCGACTCTTTGTCACGTATTTTTGACCATTCCGAATGCCCGTCCACTCCCGAGTGTATTTTTGTGTAAGTGAATTATGGGGCTTGATTAGGAAAATGGGAGGGAATAAAATTTATAGAAATATTCCTGTAATAATAGATGAGGACAAATATATAATGACAGAAAGTGAAAAAGCAAAAGTATTGGCAAAAACATTTGTGAAGATTCACAGTAACTGTAACATATCAGAGGATAAGAGAAGGAAAAGAGAGCAAGTAATAAGAGATAATCCTAATATCATGGTACAAAGAATGTCATCTGAAAGCCCCATGGATAAAGATTTTACTCTGTATGAACTTAAACAGGTATTGACAGGTTTAAGAAATACATCTCCAGGAAAAGACAATATATGTAATGAGATGATAAAGAATTTATCACATAGATCTTTCAATGTCATATTACATCTATTCAATAAAATATGGGAGGTAGGAAAGCTCCCCTCCTCCTGGAAACATGGAGTAGTTGTTCCAATAGCTAAACCTGGGAAAGATCACTCCAAAGCAGTTAACACTAGACCAACTACATCGAACTTATGTAAAATAGTGGAAAGAATGGTAATAGCTAGACTAAATTACACATTGGAAAAGAACAATCTTTTATGTCCACATCAAAGTGGATTTAGAAAGGGTGGATTCTATCATACATCTAGAATCAGAAATTAGAAAAGCATTTATAAATAAAGAAGTATTAATTGGAGTGTTTTTTTATGTGGAAAAAGCATACAATATGTTGTGGAAGGAGGGATTATTAAATTGGATAACATAGGTATCAAAGGAAGGACGTATAATTGGATAATGGATTTTCTGTTCAAGCGTACAATACAGGTCAAGATTGGGTCTGGTTATTCAAAAATATACACAATAGATAATGGTACTACTCAAGATAGTGTTTGTAGTCCAATTTTGTTTAATATAATGATTAATGATGTATTGTCTAGACAAGGAATAGGAAAATCCCTATATGCAGATGATGGAGCCATGTGGAAAAGAGGACGGAATGTTACATTTTTTGAAAAAAGCATGCAGAGAGAAGTAGAGGAAGTGGAAAAATGGGTAAACAACTGGGGTTTCAAATTGTCAGTAGGAAAAACTCAAGTTATCTGTTTTTCAAAAAAGAAGAGTAACCCACAAATTAAATTAAAATTATATCAACAAACCTTAGAACAAGTATCGGTAATTCAATATTTGGGATTGTGGATTGATTCAAAACTTAAATTTGACAGTCATATAAAGGAAATTATAGATAAATGTAAAAAAAAAATAAACGTTTTAAGGTGTCTGGCAGGAGTAGATTGGGGTGCTAGTCAACAATCATTAAGAAGAATATATTGTGCGTTGATCAGACCAATAATAGATTATGGATGCATAGTATACAGCTCAGCATCAGCATCCAAGTTAAAGGAAATAAATGTTATTCAGTCGCAAGCATTAAGAATAAGTTGTGGGGCATTCAGAACATCCCCTGTCTCAGCAATGCATGTAGAAATGGCAGAAATGCCTATGGAGGTTAGGAGGTTACAATTAAAAATGACATATTGGATTACAATAAAGGGACATGATGAGAATCACCCAGTGAAAAAGATCCTACAAAAATGCTGGGAGTATGGAAAAGGAGAGCTTTGGATGGAATGTAGGAAAAGAAGCCCAGAACATAGAAATAAATAATTTAAATATTATTCCCACAGTGGTAATACCAGCAATTCCTCAATGGCTTTTCCCTAAACCTGATGTAGATTTTACATTGCAAGAGAAGATAATAAAAAAGGAAACAATCATAACAAAAGATATAGTTGTGAAGCAGCATCTAAGTCAAGGAAATTTATAACAGTATTCAAATATTCACGGATGGATCTAAGAATCCAGATACTAGACATACAGCAGCAGCAGTTTACATTCCTCATTTTAAATATAGTATTGAAAAGAGAATTACAGATCATGTTTCAGTATACACCACAGAAATGATTGGAATTTTAATGGCACTTCAGTGGGTAGAAGATGTTCATCCTATGGATGTAGTGATTTGCTCAGACTCCTATTCAGTTTTAATGAGTATAAACAGTGGAAAGTCAGCATCCAGCCAGGATATTTTATATGAAATACTACAAAATCTGTACAGAATAGGAGTAAACATTTCATTTTTATGGGTTCCAGCTAGGGCTGTCGAAATTGCTCAAAAAGGACGTTCGAATATTCCCTCTAAAAAAAAACAAGAATATTCGAACTATTCGAACATCTGGTGGGGCATGTTGTCAATGACGCGCATGACGTCAATAACAGGACAAAATAATACAAAGAGACATAACTACTTGTATAGATAGTCTATTTAAGTTAAAACATATTTGACAACGTATTACCTACACAAAAACAATGAAATCAGCTAATGTCCAAGACTGCAGACCTCACGCTCTCTCACCCTCTCACCCTCTCTGCGCATAATGGTTTAAATGAACAAACACATTTTTCAGTGCTGATTAAGAGTTTTGTGCGAACAATTTAAGGTTGCGAATTCTGTCCCAAATATAGCAGGCTTCATTCAGTGATAGAAACAAATATTATTAACCCCTTACTAGTAACCCCCCTTTTTTGGCATGGAGACCGAAATTACATACCCAAAATAAAAAGGTTTCTGCTCATGATTCTTTCTGACTAGATACATAATCAACCATTGTTCACAAAGCTGACACTTTAAAGTTTACTGTTCAGGAATCAGAATCACTCAGACTGTTATGATAATAGAGATATATAAGCTCAAACATAAAAACAAAAATAAAAATATAAAAAACATATGTTTTAAATGCATTTAAAAAAATGTTGATGTAGGAAATGAGTTTGAAAACACAGTGTAGCTAAGGCCACAAGTCTTCCAAACCTTCATAAAAAATTTCATAATCGAATCTGTAAAACGGTGAATTTTATGAAATATTTTCTAAGGCCATGTCATGTGTGTTTTTAGAGAAGGCTAATCAGATTGATTTATGGCCCTTGTCATCTCTGTGAGATCTCACATGTAAACTCTCCTGTGTATTTTGTGTTTGTTTGGCTATGAAAACTGCCCGATTAATCCCTATCTGTTATTCCATTGTTCTCACCAAACGAGTCTTTCACACCTCCGCCAGGTATGACACATTATCCGCATTATTCTTTTATCATTATTGTTTTGTTTTTATTCCACCTTTATTAGCCTTGATTGTGGTTTTTCAGGCTTTACAAAGACACAAAGCAGCAATCTCACTTCAGTCTCTGTTTGCATTTAGCCCTTATTTATCAAAAGTCTTACTATAAAAATACAACAAAACATTTTCTTACGACCTTACGTGAATTATTGTGACAAAAATGCATGATGAAGAAGAAAAGCACCTGCTATTAGTAGCATTGGTGCTAACGTTAGCATCAAGCTACATCTGACAATTTATGAAATTATTAGTACACTTTTACTAAAAACTCACTTTAAACCCCGATCGAGTGTTTATAATAACTTCCTTTAGCGATCAGGGGTGGAATTTGGTCGTTTACTGTTGTAAAATTATGTTATTTGTAGCCTTTTTCATCGCTGCACAAGTTAGCATTTCCGATGTACATTTTCGATTTTTTTTATAAAAACGCCCCAGATCTCAAGAAATTCTCATACCAAGCTTTACTATCGTAATCGCGGGTTTATTGTTCGGATATTTTGTGTGTACAGAGGTGTTTCAGTGTTGTTTTGGCCAGATAACTACCAGGAAGTGTGCAGGAAGCATGTGACACGATGGGGCGGTGTCCAGATATTACACTCTCAGATTGACTTTTGGGAAGACCCAATCAGAGTCTGAGTCACACACAGCACGAGCTGCCGGCACAGCAAACACATACACAGATCGCTGGGAGAGGCTGTTTATCATCTGATCGCGTAAATCCGTGGAAAATGAATAGAAATGACGATTCTGTCTGAAGAAATATGAAGTAAACATCAGTAAATATATCCATATATCTCCGCAGATATGCATCTTTGGTCTATAAATCCTTATTGACGCTGTTCAGTGAGTCTATGTGAACACAAATAAACCGCTCTTGATGTGACTGAATATGAGTGAGTTGTGAATTTCTATTCAAAATGTGGCATAATACGGATTTATTATTTTGCACTCCTGACATAAATCACTAAATATCTGTCACTGCAACAATGTTTTATCAAAATATTGGTCAAATATCGAAGCTAGAGTCTTTAAACTTTCAATTGATGCATAGTTTATCCAGATGAAGTAAGACAGTGATGTTTAATGTGCTGTGAAAGTGAAACAATAATAAACTGGGGCCGTCAGCGATGTTCGCACGCAAAGGGGTTAATATTAATTGAAGTTTTACAGCATATAGAACTGACATTGAATGCTCCGAGCGAGCTGTGCTGTGGTAAACTTTTCCTTGACATGAAACGATAAATAATCAAACCTCGGATCCATTGCTTGACAGAACTCCCCGAAGTGTGCCCCATCCACGATACTGATCGGGCGCTAGCGCACCCACTCGCAAAGCAGACAGCCACGCCTCTACTACCGCAACGTTTTTTCCATATTTTTTTTTATTCGAATATTAATTTTCACCTTCGAAATTTGTTGTTTAAAAACTATTCGAATATATATACGAATTTAGAATATTCGTTGACAGCCCTAGTTCCAGCACATGTGGGGGTAGAGGGTAATGAGGAGGTTGATCAGTTGGCAAAAAGATCTCTGAAAAGAAATGTAATAGACATTAACTAAGTAAAACTGAAGTTAAAGCAATTATAAAATCTGCTCTAAACAAAATGTGGCAACAGAAATGGGATAAGGAAAAAATGGTAGACATCTGTATAAAATTCAAAGTAAAAGTTGGGGTTGAGAGAAATAAATACAGAAGCAGAAAGGAAGATTCCATAATATCTAGGCTTCGAATAGGGCACACATGTCTTAATTACTCACTTTTTATCATAGGAAAAAAAGAATCTAAGAATTGTGATAAATGTGGATTATCAGAAACAGTTGAACATGTGTTGATTCACTACACAGAATACAACAGAGAAAGAATAAACTTTACAGAAGCATTAAGATACCTAAGTATAAATACATTGTCAGTAAATAGTATATTTCAAAACGCTCAGAAAGAAACAAGGATTTATAGTGCTCTAATGAGGTATCTAAGAGAAACAGGATTGATAAACAGAATATAGTTTAATATGAAAATGGGGAAGATAATTTTTATTTTATTTTTTAATTATGTATTTATTTTGAATATTTGCTTCACTCAGTTAACGCTTCACACTCCTGTCCAGTTGGTGGCGGTAAATGCACCTTTTAGCTGGTTTGCCAACCGCCATAAAACTCCAAAAGAAGAAGAAGAAGAAGAAAAGAGGTGGCCATTTTGGGTTTTTCAACTCAAACAAGGAAAAAGCTGGGAATACAAGAAGGCAGAGTGGGCATGGAGGGAAGATATGGGGGAAGAGGAAGATGATATGGATACAGGATGGACACAGGTAGAGAGGAAATCAGGAAGGAAGGTAAATAAGAAGAGAAAAAAGGGTAAGGGAGAAAGATCGGATAGTAGTTCGGTACCTAGTGAGGAAGAAGATGAAGACCGAAACAAAATTAACAATAATGTAGTTAGGGTAATAGTAAAGTTCAAAGGAGAAGTAGGAATTTCAGGTATAAACCCAATGGCACTGACGTATTAAGGAAGCAGGTGGTGAAATAATGTTTGGTAAATTGCTACAAGATGGCGCCTTCATGATATCATGTAATAGCGAAGAGCAAAAGCATAGGGTTACAAAACTAAAAACTATGGGGAAACAGGTGGTGGCGAGTTACAAGATAGTAGGCCAGGAATCGTGGGTCTATGATGTAATAAACGGAGTGCCAATAGGACTAAGCATGGAGGAAGTTAAAAAGAATATAATAGGGGGAAAGGTGTTGGATGCAGTTAGATTGCAGATGAATAGAGAAGGGAAAAGAGTAGATAGTTTATCAGTGAGGCTAAAACTTGAAGGAAAAGAAATACCAGAGAGATTGAAGATGGGCTTTGTTAGTTATCTGGTAAGGAAATATATTGCTCCACCTCTGAGGTGTTACAAGTGCCAGAGGTATGGTCATACAGCATTAGTGTGTAAAGCTAAGACAAGGTGCGCACGATGTGGGGGGGAGCATGAATTTGGTAGGTGTGGTGAAGGAGTGGAGGTGAAATGTTGTAATTGTGTGGGTAATCATAATGCTGCATATGGAGGTTGCGAGGTGAGGAAAAAAGCTGTGGAGATCCAAAAGAAAAAAACTAAAGGTAACATTTCATATGCAGAAGCAGTGAGAGTAGTAAATGCTAGGAATAAGGAAAGTAGGGCAGGAGAAATGGAGGATAGAAATGGTGGTGAGAATACAGGTGTCATGATTCTGCCCTCGTGTCCTTGATTTTTCCTAGTCTTGAGGCAGGATCATGACAGACCCATGTTTTGTGTACAAGCGCATGGCCTTGTCTTTGGGCCATGTGCTTGTGTTGTCTCGTTCCCTTGCCCCGCCCCCTTGTTATCCTAGTCGTGTCGTGATTGTCCTATCTGTAACACCTGTCGTGTCTTGATTAGTACCCCTATTTAGATCTCCTAGTGTGCTCTGTCTTGCGTCGGTTCATTGTCATTGTGATTGTACCTCAACGGTGTTCTACAATTATGATTGTGTGTGAGATTGTGCTGTACCCGCTGAAGTCCTTGTATTACCGTGAGTGTTTATAGTTAGTATTTAGAGTCCTTGTTTATCTTGTCAGTCCAGTCCTGTTTTTGTTATTTAGTCTTTACCTTGCTCCGTGTTTTCCCCCTCGTGGGTTTTGTTTTCCCCTTTTTGTATTTAATAAACCCTTTGTTTTGAGATCCCTGTCTGCACCTGAGTTCCTCCTTGCCAAAAACCTGATAGAATGAACCGACCAGAATGGAACTCAGCGGACAGGAGGCAATGCTGGATGCCCGTGCCAGCAGCGTTGAGAGCTGGCGTGCCCGTGCCAGCAGCGTTGAGAGCTGGCGTGCCCGAGCCAGCAGCGGTGAGCGTGCCCGAGCCAGCAGCGGTGAGCGCTGGCGTGCCCGAGCCGGCAAAGAAGAGAGCCCTATTCAAGTCTGCAGTCGTGAGAGCGGAGGAGAGAGCCGCGGCCGACTCTGCAGCAAAGACTCTTGTACAGTCTGTCTCATCTCGTAAGGAGATGCCAATTGTCCTGGCTGCTAAAGCCTTTTCTGATTATTTGTCCCGTCTTGTCCAAATTTTAGAAATCCCCGTCAGTCCTGTCTTGTCCCCTGACCCTGTCCCCAGAAGTCCCAAGTGTCCAGCCGTTGTCTCCCCGTGTCCCGTTGATGTGGCCCCGTGTCCCGTTGATGTGGCCCCGTGTCCCGTTGATGTGGCCCCGTGTCCCGTTGATGTGGCCCCGTGTCCTGTGGTCCCCCCGTGTCCTCTGGTCCCCCCGTGTCCTGTGGTCCCCCCGTGTCCAGTAGATGTCGTCTCCCCGCGTCCCGTAAGTCTTGCCCCGCGTCCCGTAAGTGTTGTCCCGCGTCCCTTGTCTGGTCCTGTCATGTCCCCTGTCAGTTGTCCCGAGACCCCTCCCCGCCCCTCACCACCCAGACCTGCCCGTACCCCCCGTCGTCAGCCTTCGTCCTGTCCTCCTAGGATTCCTACCCTACCCACCCGCCCTGGTCTGTCCCCCATGAACTTTGTGGTCCCGCCCCCTCCCCTTCCCTGTTTGTTTTTTTTGATTTGTCACCCCAACCCTGCCGTTGTGTACTCATGTTTGCCTTTGTTGTTATTTGTCATGTCCTGTTGGTTTGTGTCTGTGTCCCAGTCTGTCATGTCAGTCATGTCCCGTGTTTGATGTTCCCTTGAGGAGCGTCTGGAAGCCGCTCCTTAAGGGGGGGGTTCTGTCATGATTCTGCCCTCGTGTCCTTGATTTTTCCTAGTCTTGAGGCAGGATCATGACAGACCCATGTTTTGTGTACAAGCGCATGGCCTTGTCTTTGGGCCATGTGCTTGTGTTGTCTCGTTCCCTTGCCCCGCCCCCTTGTTATCCTAGTCGTGTCGTGATTGTCCTATCTGTAACACCTGTCGTGTCTTGATTAGTACCCCTATTTAGATCTCCTAGTGTGCTCTGTCTTGCGTCGGTTCATTGTCATTGTGATTGTACCTCAACGGTGTTCTACAATTATGATTGTGTGTGAGATTGTGCTGTACCCGCTGAAGTCCTTGTATTACCGTGAGTGTTTATAGTTAGTATTTAGAGTCCTTGTTTATCTTGTCAGTCCAGTCCTGTTTTTGTTATTTAGTCTTTACCTTGCTCCGTGTTTTCCCCCTCGTGGGTTTTGTTTTCCCCTTTTTGTATTTAATAAACCCTTTGTTTTGAGATCCCTGTCTGCACCTGAGTTCCTCCTTGCCAAAAACCTGATAACAGGAGGAAGAAGAGAGAGCAAAATACCAGAAGAAGCAATGATAGTAAATAAGAAAAAATTTTGTATTGTTTATGGTTGGAGTAATAAACTGAAAGGAGAACAGAAAAGATACAGATAATTGTCAAAGCTGCAGAAAGATTCCTAGATATTAAAGGACTGAAATGTGAGGAGATAGTCTAATCAATACAGAATCTCAGCTGAGTCAGGAGATATGGGTTGGATAATAATTTTTATGTTAAGTATCCTTCAGTGGAATGCCAGAAGCCTTTGTGCAAATAGACAAGAATTCAAAGGATATATAAATGAATTGAATGAAAAGCCAGATGTGATATGTGTTCAGAACTTGGCTGAAGCCTAGATTAGATTTTGTTTTAAAAG
This sequence comes from Carassius auratus, assembly GCF_003368295.1. Classification (NCBI taxonomy): domain Eukaryota; kingdom Metazoa; phylum Chordata; class Actinopteri; order Cypriniformes; family Cyprinidae; genus Carassius; species Carassius auratus. Next base: position 280,222 of record NW_020528759.1, read on the forward strand.
GATATATAAGTGTGAGAAGGGATAGGGAAGAAGGGAATGGTGGAGGATGTATGGATTTTATAAGAGAGGGAGTGGCGTATGGAGTTCTGGAGAAGGGAACAGCAATGGAATACATAAGTATTGAGATATGGATTGGAAAAAAGAAGTATGTAATAATAAATTTCTACAATCCATGTAAACGACTAACTTTAGAAAGTATGGAAGGTATTAAAGGGATAAATGAAGATATAGTAGTATGGTGTGGAGATTTTAAAACCCATAGTACATTGTGGGGAGTGTCGGTACACGATCCGTTCCACCTGCACGATCCGTTCTACGCATGCTCGTAATTACGTAGAAGAAAACGTCACTGTTTTCCTACACTATCGGTACCTACTAAAACACTTGACGGCAAGGCGGCACAACTTGTGGCATATTTGTGTAACGTTAGTTGTATTGTGTTTAACATTTAACAGCGGGTCTAGTTGGATGCTTTTAAATGTAACTTTACGCTATGCATTACTATGCGTTTACGTGGTTGCCAATCCAAAATAATAAAGAATTTGCGAGTCGTTACATGAAAATACATGATCACTTTCCTCCATACTTTGCGATTCATTGCTGGTATTAGGCTTAATTTACTTAACTTGCCGTGTTTTGGACTGAGGTCAGTAGTATTGTCAAAGGCCGTTTGTGTAGTTTTTTATTTATTTATTAAAAGCTGCTAATCGAACTGGCGTCATTCTACCAACTCACCTGTCAGTTAAATAAAATAACTGCTCTTGAGCCCTTTGTCAATTTAATCAGACTGAGTAAGCTTCTTGTTGCACTAAAAATCTTTTATCTGCACTGTTTGTTCACTTCACGGATTTGCACTCGATCTGCCTTGTGCCGCTTTATTTAACTTGATTTTTAATTTTATTATGTCTTTTTTTACATTCCCTTAGTGTATAGTTGTGTCTACATTTTATATTTGACCTAGATTTTTAGGCTGTACTGTTAATGTTATCTGTATGCACCGGGGGTCTTCGATTCTCTGTATGTATGTACTGTACATATGGAAGAATTGACAATAAAGCAGACTTGACTAATAGTTAACCTTTAAGTTAGTAATTTTGTATTAGTATGGGTCTATATAGACTTATATAGATACATATATAATCGAAGTGAGGGAAATAATCCCTTCAATGTTGTTTACAGAAGACAACAAGGAACATAATGCATTTCTGCCAAGACTATCTGCACTTACATGAAGAAAGAACTACAAACAAGTGTGGAGAAACGTTATAGAGTATTTCAAACTGACAATGGAAATGACTTGAAAGAAGCATGTGTGCACACAGAAGTTTTATTTAAGAGTAAAAGTTATCTCTGGCTTTCTCTCTCACACACACAAACACTCTCACCCTCTCTCACACACACAGACTCTCCCTCTCACACATACACACACACACACACACACACACACACACACACACACACACACACTCTCTCTCTCTCTCTCTCTCTCTCTCTCTCACAAACACACTCTCTCTCTCTCTCTCTCTCTCACACACACACACACTCTCTCTCTCTCTCTCACACACAAACACACTCTCTCTCTCTCTCTCACACACACACACACACACACACACACACACACACTCTCCTACCCTTCCTCTCTCTCTCTCTCTCTCTCTCTCACACACACACAGACACACTCTCCTACCCTTCCTCTCTCTCTCTCTCACACACACTCTCCTACCCTTCCTCTCTCACACACACACACATTCTTGCGCAGGCCCACTCATGGGGCCCACCAGTTTTTTTATGCGTTGTGGGATCCACCCTTTCCAGTGGTCCTACACTGCTATAAAAACAACATTAGATCTAAAAAAAAATCTCAATCATTAATATCACTTCAATTTGATAAATTTCTAAAGTTTTGTTGAAAAAGGTATTTGGCCCCTTGTGGGGAACGTTTCTAGGATTGCCGACTTGAGAGGTCCGCCCACATACACACATATATACCAAGTTTTTATATGTTAATGGGGCCCAAGGTCACTATCTGCAGCTGCTGACACCAGCCTTTATTATTACTCCCAGTTCCCTTATTTTTGGACTAAAATAGTTATTTTTGTAATGAGTAACTATGTATATATGTGAAACTTTCCATCTGCCTTTACAGATTACAAGACATACGGCTTTAAAGACAGTTTTTATGACAAAACTGAAATGCCCAATTTTATTGTAATGACAAAGTTTATGCCACACAGTTGTCAGTCAATAAACTTTTTATGAAATGATTAAAACAAATTATTAATTTAATGTCTAGGTCTGTACAATCTGCACTCAATGTTTGAACAACATCAGCCTGAACTTTTATGTAAACCCAACAGTTTCTCTTATATAGGCATTGAAATTATATGTTATATTGGACTGCATCCATAATGTCATGTTAACACAAGTTGTTCTTTCCAGTGAAGCCTCAAATTTTGAAATAATGATACAGAGATATTTAAAGAAATGAAAAATCCTTTGAAATATTTAACATATGCCCCACACACTTTCAGTATTTAGGCCCTAAAATAAATAAATAAATGTATTAAAATAAATAAGAATATATCAATATCCATCCAACATCCACACATCCAACATCCATCCATATATCCAACATCTGGTCAACATCCATCCATCCATATATCCAACATCTATTAAAGATCCATCCATCCATCCATATATCCAACATCTGTTCAACATCCATCCATCCATCCAACATCTACCCTACATCCATCCATCATCTACCCTACATCCATTCAACATCCATCCATCCAACATCTACCCTACATCCATCCAACATCCATCCAGCCATCATCTACCCTACATCCATCCAACATCTACCCTACATCCATCCAACATCCATCAATCCAACATCTACCCTACATCCATCTATCCATCATCTACCCTACATCCATCCAACATCTACCTTACATCCATCCAACATCCATCCAGCCATCATCTACCCTACATTCATCCGACATTCATCCATCCAACATCCATCATCTATCCAACATCCATCCATAATGTCATGTTAACACAAGTTGTTCTTTCCAGTGAAGCCTCAAATTTTGAAATAATGATACAGAGATATTTAAAGAAATGAAAAATCCTTTGAAATATTTAACATATGCCCCACACACTTTCAGTATTTAGGCCCTAAAATAAATAAATAAATGTATTAAAATAAATAAGAATATATCAATATCCATCCAACATCCACACATCCAACATCCATCCATATATCCAACATCTGGTCAACATCCATCCATCCATATATCCAACATCTATTAAAGATCCATCCATCCATCCATATATCCAACATCTGTTCAACATCCATCCATCCATCCAACATCTACCCTACATCCATCCATCGATCATCTACCCTACATCCATTCAACATCCATCCATCCAACATCTACCCTACATCCATCCAACATCCATCCAGCCATCATCTACCCTACATCCATCCTACATCCATCCAGCCATCATCTACCCTACATCCATCCAACATCCATCAATCCAACATCTACCCTACATCCACTTCGATTATATATGTATCTATATAAGTCTATATAGACCCATACTAATACAAAATTACTAACTTAAAGGTTAACTATTAGTCAAGTCTGCTTTATTGTCAATTCTTCCATATGTACAGTACATACATACAGAGAATCGAAGACCCCCGGTGCATACAGATAACATTAACAGTACAGCCTAAAAATCTAGGTCAAATATAAAATGTAGACACAACTATACACTAAGGGAATGTAAAAAAAGACATAATAAAATTAAAAATCAAGTTAAATAAAGCGGCACAAGGCAGATCGAGTGCAAATCCGTGAAGTGAACAAACAGTGCAGATAAAAGATTTTTAGTGCAACAAGAAGCTTACTCAGTCTGATTAAATTGACAAAGGGCTCAAGAGAATAAAATAAGTCCTGTGTCACATCGTAACATCTCAGCATTCTAGACATAGGCTCATTTAACCTATAAATAGACCAACGCACCAATAAAAACGAGTCATTTAAAAAAAATTAAATTAAGATAAATTTTAAATTAAGATGGGTATTTGGCAATAACGAAATTAAGATAAAGGCTCCGCCGGATTTGCTTTATTTAATAAAAGAATAATGCCAACATTAGCGTAAACACTCTGTCAACATTATGCATTTAAGACTCAATTAATATTTAGTTATCATTTGAAAAACCTTTACTCACAGCGATTAGGCTAAGCAGACATGTTTTTGTGGAGGAAAATGATTGAATCCACTGTAGATGTCTTCAGCGTGTTCCTGCGCTCACTGATGGTGCGTCATTATTCACTCATTATTCTCATTATAAGCATGGTTAAAACTTTTCCACACCTCAGAGTTTGCTTTAGTTGCTGGTGCAACCAAAACGTAATCACCAGAGGCAAGCCTCCGTTACACCTCCTCAGCATTCATTTTCGCATCTTTCTCGCGCTAATCGAAACACATCACATGACCGCTCGTTTACCTCGCAAACCGGAGCGCAAGCCCGAGCCCGGCCCGAGCCCGCATAAGATGATAGAAACTAAGCCCGAACCCGACCGAACCCGTCGGGTTCGGGCAAAGATCTTCAGCTCTAACGTCTTGTATTATTATTATTATTTTTTAATTTTTATTTTTTTTCTAAAATCCTGTCAAATGTGCACAAACTACTAGCTACCACTAAATATTTTAGATACATAATTTTCTGTAAAGTTGCTTTGTAACGATTTGTTTTGTAAAAAGCGCTATACAAATAAACTTGAATTGAATTGAATGTAGGGTAGATGATGGATGGATGGATGTTGGATGGATGTAGGGTAGATGATGGCTGGATGGATGTAGGGTAGATGATGGCTGGATGGATGTAGGGTAGATGATGGCTGGATGGATGGATGTTGAACAGATGTTGGATATATGGATGGATCTTGAATAGATGTTGGACATATGGATGGATGGATGATGGATGGATGTTCGAGAGCTGGGTGGATGTAGGATAGATGATGGCTGGATGGATGTTGGATGGATGTAAGGTAGATGTTGGATGGATGGATGTTGGATGGATGTAGGGTAGATGATGGATAGATGGATGTAGGGTAGATGTTGGATGGATGGATGTTGGATGGATGTAGGGTAGATGATGGATGGATGGATGAAGGGTAGATGTTGGATGGATGGATGTTGGATGAATGTAGGGTAGATGATGGATGGATGGATGTTGGATGGATGTAGGGTAGATGATGGCTGGATGGATGTTGGATGGATTTAGGGTAGATGTTGGATGGATGGATGTAGGGTAGATGTTTGATGGATGGATGTTGGATGGATGTAGGGTAGATGTTGGATGGATGGATGTAGGGTAGATGATGGCTGGATGGATGTAGGGTAGATGTTGGATGGATGGATGTAGGGTAGATGATGGCTGGATGGATGGATGTTGAACAGATGTTGGATATATGGATGGATCTTGAATAGATGTTGGACATATGGATGGATGGATGTTGGATGGATGTTCGAGAGCTGGGTGGATGTAGGATAGATGATGGATGTTGGATGGATGAATGTCGGATGAATGTAGGGTAGATGATGGCTGGATGGATGTTGGATGGATGTAAGGTAGATGTTGGATGGATGTAGGGTAGATGATGGATAGATGGATGTAGGGTAGATGTTGGATTGATGGATGTTGGATGGATGTAGGGTAGATGTTGGATGGATGTAGGGTAGATGATGGCTGGATGGATGTAGGATGGATGTAGGGTAGATGATGGCTGGATGGATGTTGGATGGATGTAGGGTAGATGTTGGATGGATGGATGTTGAATGGATGTAGGGTAGATGATGGATGGATGGATGTAGGGTAGATGTTGGATGGATGGATGGATGTTGAACAGATGTTGGATATATGGATGGATGGATGGATCTTTAATAGATGTTGGATATATGGATGGATGGATGTTGACCAGATGTTGGATATATGGATGGATGTTGGATGTGTGGATGTTGGATGGATATTGATATATTCTTATTTATTTTGATAAGTTATTTTGATATTTTTTCAAATGATAACTAAATATTAATTGAGTCTTAAATGCATAATGTTGACAGAGTGTTTACGCTAATGTTGGCATTATTCTTTTATTAAATAAAGCAAATCCGGCGGAGCCTTTATCTTAATTTCGTTATTGCCAAATACCCATCTTAATTTAAAATTTATCTTAATTTAATTTTTTTTAAATGACTCGTTTTTATTGGTGCGTTGGTCTATTTATAGGTTAAATGAGCCTATGTCTAGAATGCTGAGATGTTACGATGTGACACAGGACTTATTTTATTTCTTTATTCCAACTTCCAAGTGGTCTAGTCTACGTTAGTTATGAGTAAATTATGTTAAATCATGAATAAATTGCTCATTGTTGGCAAAAGGCAAAAGAGCTGTGTGCGTGCGCACATTTGAATAATGTCGGGCTTTAAAAAAGCTGTCAATCAAAATGTACTTGTCGGGCTCGGGCCGAAACCTGTCGGGTTCGGGTCCTGTCGGGCCTAACTTTAAAGGCCCGATTACAGCTCTACAAGACGTAGTCAGCTAGACGATGAACTATCAATATTATTAATTAAGTTATTATATGATTCAGTCACACATTTAGCAATAATTGTTAGTTCTGTTTGTTGATTCAGGGTTAGCATCATCTGAGGGTCAGCATCATCTCTTCTCAGGTGTTCTGGATCCAGACTGGAGCTTGTGTAAATCCTAGTTACCACGGGATGTAAATCCCGTGGCGAAACATAGAAACAAAATAAAGACATCATTAGCATAGCTGCTGATCCAACAAAGTAAAATTAGTTTAACCCAAGCTAATGAATAAAATGCACATTTGATCAGATGCAACTACACTCACAATTAAAAAGATACATTATTCGAATGCTTGGCGAAAGAGATGTGTTTTTAATCTAGATTTAAACAGAGAGAGTGTGTCTGAACCCCGAACATTATCAGGAAGGCTATTCCAGAGTTTGGGAGCCAAATGTGAGAAGGCTCTACCTCCTTTAGTGGACTTTGCTATCCTAGGAACTACCAAAAGTCCAGCGTTTTGTGACCTTAGGGTGCGTGATTGGTTGTAGCGTGGTAGAAGGCTAGTTAGGTACGCTGGAGCTAAACCATTTAGGGCCTTATAGGTAAGTAATGATAATTTGTAACTGATACGGAAATTAATAGGTAGCCAGTGCAGAGACTGTAAAATTGGGGTAATATGATCATATTTTCTTGACCTCGTAAGGACTCTAGCTGCTGCATTTTGGACGACCTGTAGCTTGTTTATTGAAGAAGCAGGACAACCACCTAGAAGTGCATTACAATAGTCCAGTCTAGAGGTCATGAATGCATGAACTAGCTTTTCTGCATCAGAAACAGATAACATGTTTCGTAGCTTGGCAATGTTTCTAAGATGGAAGAATGCAGTTTTTGTAACATTGGAAATATGATTTTCAAAAGACAAATTGCTGTCTAATATAACTCCCAGATTTCTGACTGTAGAGGAAGTAACAGTACATCCGTCTAGTTGCAGATTGTAATCTACAAGATTCTGTGTAGTGTTTTTTGGTCCAATAATTAGTATCTCTGTCTTATCTGAATTGAATTGGAGAAAATTCTTTGTCATCCAATCTTTTACATTTTTAACACACTCTGTTAGCTTAGATAATTGGGAAGTTTCATCTGGTCTCGTTGAGATATATAGCTGAGTATCATCAGCATAACAGTGGAAGCTAATTCCGTATTTTCTAATAATATTACCAAGGGGCAACATGTATATTGAAAATAGAAGGGGACCTAGGACGGATCCTTGTGGCACTCCATATTTTACTGATGATAAATGAGATGACTCCCCATTTAAGTAAACAAAATGGTAGCGATCGGACAGGTAGGATCTAAACCATCTTAGAGCCTGCCCTTGAATACCTGTATAGTTTTGTAATCGATCTATGAGTATGTCATGATCTATGGTGTCGAACGCAGCACTAAGATCAAGTAAGACTAGAAATGAGATGCAGCCTTGGTCTGACGCAAGGAGCAGGTCATTTGTAATTTTAACAAGTGCAGTTTCTGTGCTTTGGTGGGGCCTAAAACCTGACTGAAATTCTTCATACAGATCATTTTTATGCAGGAAGGTGCTCAATTGAGCAGACACCACTTTTTCTAAAATTTTAGACATAAATGGAAGATTTGAAATAGGCCTATAATTTGCCAGTACACTAGGATCTAGTTTTGGTTTCTTAATAAGAGGCTTGATAACCGCCAGCTTGAATGGTTTTGGGACGTGTCCTAAAGATAACGACGAGTTTATGATATTGAGAAGCGGTTCTTCGGCTACAGGTAACAGCTCTTTCAGTAATTTAGTGGGTACAGGATCTAATAAACATGTTGTTGGTTTAAATACAGTGATAAGTTTATTTAGCTCTTCTTGTCCTATGGTTGTAAAGCGCTGCAGTTTATCTTTGGGTGCGATGGATGAAACTGAAGTGTTAGACGCTGTAGAATCTACATTCGCTATTGTATTTCTAATGTTATCTATTTTATCAGTGAAGAAATTCATAAAGTCATTATTATTTAACATTGGTGGAATATTTGAATCAGGTGGCATCTGGTAATTTGTTAACTTAGCCACTGTGCTAAATAAAAACCTAGGATTGTTTTGGTTATTTTCAATGAGTTTGTGTATATGCTCTGCCCTAGCAGTTTTTAGAGCCTGTCTATAGCTGGACATACTGTTTTTCCATGCAATTCTAAAAACTTCTAAGTTAGTTTTTCTCCATTTGCGTTCAAGACTACAAGTTACTTTCTTGAGAGAGTGAGTATTACTGTTATACCATGGTACAGTACGTTTTTCTCTAACCTTTTTCAATTTGATGGGGGCAACAGCTTCTAATGTATTAGAGAAAATAGTGCCCATGTTGTCAGTAATTTTGTCTAATTCATGTGTATTTTTGGGTACAAATAGCAGTTGAGATAGATCAGGCAGGTTATTTGCGAATCTTTCTTTGGTGGCTGGAACAATAGTTCTGCCCAGACGGTAACGCTGCGACATAGTTAATATCAGTTATACGCAGCATGCACGATACAAGGAAATGGTCTGTAATATCATCACTTTGAGGTACAATATCTATAGCAGTAAGATCGATTCCATGCGATATAATTAAATCTAGTGTATGATTAAAACGATGAGTGGGCCCGGTGACATTTTGCTTGACTCCAAAGGAGTTTATTAGGTCAGTAAACGCAAGTCCTAATGCATCCTTTGCATTATCAACGTGAATATTAAAATCTCCCATGATTAGCGCCTTATCAACTGTAACTAGAAGGTCTGAGAGGAAATCTGCAAATTCTTTTAGGAATTCTGTATATGGCCCTGGTGGTCTATACACAGTAGCCAGAGCAAGAGATACATTAGATTTCTTTTGCATGTCTGACAGAGTAACATTTAGCAGAAGCATTTCAAAAGAGTTAAACCTGTATCCTGTTTTCTGGGTAACATTGAGAATATCACTATATATTGTTGACCAGTCTGACGGGGCTCATGCTTATAACAGTAGTCTGGTGGAGTAGACTCATTTAGACCAAAATAATCATTTGGTTTTAGCCAGGTTTCAGTCAAGCAGAGTAAATCAAAACTATTATCTGTGATCATTTCATTTACAATAACTGCTTTTGGTGCGAGTGATCTAATATTTATGAGCCCAAACTTTAAAAATTGTTTTTGTTCATTTACTTTACATTTTTCTGGTTTAATTACGATAAGATTTTTTCTAGATCCTACATTATATTTTGACCTCACTATTCGGGAAACAGACACAGTCTTAATAGTTTTTACAGCGCAAGTACTTTTATCATTTAAGCGGGTGGAACAAAACTCATCATAATAGTTATCTGAGAATTGTCTTACTAGTCACATGGAGCGAAGTGTCCTGGAGATGTTGTCAGAGAGCAGCTCCGCTCCGACTCTGCTGGGGTGTAATCCATCAGCGCGAAACAGTCTAGGACGCTCCCAGAAAAGAGTCCAGTTATTAACAAATAGCAGTTTCTGTTCTTTACACCATGACAACAACCATTCATTTAAAGCAAAAAGTCTACTGAACCTTTCTTGTCCTCGTCGATACGTGGGCAGTGGTCCTGACACAACGATCGTTGCCGCGGGCGTCGTGCTGCGAACCGTCTCGATCAGGCTCCTGAAGTCTCTCTTCAGCGTCTCCGTCTGCCGCAGCGTTGTGTCGTTAACCCCGGCGTGAAGCACGACCGCTCTGGGGCTCTCGTTGTCCTTCAGGATCGCGGGTATCTGCGCAGAAACATCGAGAACACGAGCACCAGGCAAACAATGAGTGTGCACTTTACCTTCGGCTAACGTAGCACTTACGTGTCGGACGATGGAGCTTTTTGTGTGTGTGTGTGTCCGTGGTATAAAGTGGAGTATGTTGTTTACACAATGTTTGTGGTGTTGTGTGTGTGTGTGTGTGTGGTATAGAGTGGAGTATGTTGTTAAGACAATGTTTGTAGTTTTGTGTGTGTGTGTGTGTGTGTGTTTGTGTGTGTGTGTGATACAGAGTGGAGTATGATGCTAACACAATGTTTGTGGTGTTGTGTGTGTGTGTGTGTGTGTGGTATAGAGTGGAGTATGTTGTTAAGACAATGTTTGTAGTTTTGTGTGTGTGTGTGTGTGTGTGTGTGTTTGTGTGATACAGAGTGGAGTATGATGCTAACACAATGTTTGTGGTGTTGTGTGTGTGTGTGTGTGTGGTATAGAGTGGAGTATGTTGTTAAGACAATGTGGTGTTGTGTGTGTGTGTGTGTGTGTGTTTGTGTGTGTGGTATAGAGTGGAGTATGTTGTTAAGACAATGTGGTGTTGTGTGTGTGTGTGTATGTGTGTGTGTGGTATAGAGTGGAGTATGTTGTTAAGACAATGTGGTGTTGTGTGTGTGTGTGTGTGTGTGTGTGTGCTTGTTTTTATTAATTTGTGGGGACCGCAACCTGACAGCACACTCACGGTGTGGGGTCCCAAAAACGGTGTGGGGCCATTTTGCTGGACCCCACAAAGATTATGATTGGAATGACGCTTTGCTGATATGTCTAGTGCAGAAATCTGAGTTTGGCCCACAAGTGATGAACAAAAAAAAAAGTGTGTTTAAGTGTGCTAATATTTTGCTCAGTACTGCCCCCCTAACTCGCTTAATGGTATTGCACTCTCACACACTTATACACATAGACATATAAATAACTAGACGCCTCATTGGCCGCTCGACCGCACGTCAACGTCGCCGCCATATTGGAGCGGGCAACTGTCATAACTCTCACATCAGGACAGAAGAAAACACACCTGACTCATCGACAGATTGGACACCTACAAACCGTCACACGATAATAAAAACAGATCTCGGGGTGTTATCTTTCACAGGTAAGACTCAGCTGTTCTTTCTCGATGTTTTTGGTCATTTTTAACTTTATGTTGACAGCTTAATTAACCACCAGTGTCAGACGATTAATAATAGATAGCGATATCGCTAACGTAGTTAGCAGTGAAAGCTGAGACTTTATAAGAATTCAAAAAGTTTAGATGAAGTTTAAATGAATTCTTATTTCGTTTTAACTTATATTGCCATTTATATAATAAACTAAATGGTGTTATGAGCACAATAAACAGAGTGAGCCCTTTGACTGTCTAGATTAATGATGGAGCTAAAGCTTCTCTCTTTAAGTTCACTACCGTTACTTATTTACACAGATGAAGTGGTTACACTTTAGAATACTAGTCCTTTAGTTAATGTTAGTTAATTCATTAATGAACATGAAAACACAATGAACAATACATTTATTACTGTATTTATTCATCTTTGTTCATGTTAGTTAATGAAAATACAGTTTTTCATCGTTAGTTCATGCTAATTCAGAGTGCATTAACTAATGTTAACAAGCACAACTTTTGATTTAAATAATGCATTAGTAAATGTTGAAATTAACATCAATTAAGATTAATAAATGCTGTAGAAGGATTGTTCTTGCTTAGATCATGTTAACTAAAGTAGTTAACTAATATTAACTTATGGACCTTTATTCAAAAGTGTTACCGATTAAGTTTATCATCACTTGATTATAAGGATTTCATTGCTTTTCATAAAACTGTGAACTGATTCTATGTATTCTTTTTTCTTCTCTTTTAGTCATTTGCAAACAGGACAAGGACAGTCTGAAGGAAAGCTGAGGAAAGCTGTTCTCAGAGACAAGACTATACCTCCACAGACTATTGTTGTGTTTGTACTAAACCCAGAGCAGCCCTGAATGAATCGACAGAATGACCAGCTCATATTCTAATACTATAGACTGCTTTTAAAAAGCTTTGCACAGGCTGTTTAATGCTGATAATGTACTGCGTGTGTCTTTACACAAAAACTACATGATGTTAATAGCCTAGAAATGAAAAACACAGGAACTCATAGTGAATCCAGCTGCAATATCATGATAAACTCATTGTGATGTTATTATAATTATTATTAATTTTGATTAATATCAAGTTTTTGAGGGGAGCATCTCATATTCTGGTCTGTGATAAACAACTATACTTTGAGATTTTGTTGTGCAAGGTAAACCTCACATACTCGCACCCAAACATTTATATGTGTTAACATACATGGAAAAATAAATCACTGTTTCAAAATGTGTGTGTTTTCTGCATGAGTGTGTGTAATGTGCATTATAGAACATATATATATATATATATATATATATATATATATATATATATATATATATATACATACATATATATACACACACACATATATATATATATATATATATATGTGTGTGTGTGTGTGTGTGTGTGTGTACATGTATATATTATACATGTATATATTTTACTTAAGGAGCTCATTAATTAAACACAATCTGGAACTCATGTCCACAATTTTTTTATATTGTGTCTGAATTTGATTAATAATTATTACACAAATAGAATTTTTAAATTACATTTCAATTTTTTTTATTTTACTCTTTAATTTACTATTAATTTATTCTTCATTTTTGTCTATTCTGTATTATTCCACCCTTGATATTACATATTCTTCTTGCTATTGTTAACCTATTGTTGTTCAGTTATTTATTATGGTATTATTCATATTATACAAATAATTTTATACTGTTATAAATCTATTATATCGAATATGTTATTGTAGCATTGTACTCGCTTTTCATATTATTCACTTTACTTTAAGTTGTACTACATGTACTTTTTAATATAACATATCACTTTTACTATATTTCTACTGTGCACTGTATCAGTTCATATTTTCATTTTCACTGGGTCCATAGCCTCATCAGTTACATGTGTTATTATTTGTTGTGGAGTTCATCTGTAGGCTATAGTGTCACTTTTTGATTTGTATTTACTTGTTTTATTAAATTTTCTCAACAATAGTAAATTATTAGTGTTTAAAGATGTATTACTTAGATTTTATCACAGAATTTCAAAGGGAATGAGCTGTGTTCTGATCTGAGACACAAAAGAGAGAAAAAAGAGAAAAATGTTGGGATTGAACACAGACAAGGCAATAAAATCAAATACATTTAATTAAATGAATATTCAAATTAAATTACATTCATATGTCACAGTTATACTAAATTAGCATTAGAATTGTAAACCGAAAATAATAAACGAAATCAAGAAGTGAGACAAATGTGAGCTTTCACAATTCCTTACGAAAATTAATAATTTTCCAAACCTAACTAAATAATTGGAGGCAAAGTTTTTAACTGCACGTAGATCACAAACCTGAAATCGGTTGATAAATGTGAACGTTATAGTGTTTTTATTCAGAAAAAAACCGGAGCTCCCCGTTTACTTCCATGTATTTTTAAGGCAGTCTTGCCCTCACTAACATGGCGGCGGCGTTGACGTATCGCAGCAACGGCTCAGAGCGGCCAATGAGGCGTGTAGTTATTTATATAGCTGCGTCCGAAATCGAATACTGCGTACTGGATACTACATTTGAATTTGAACGTACTACTCGACCGTTAGAAAAGTACGTTCTATATAGTATGAATGTGGGTAGTATGAATGGAATTCGGACGTACTACATCCGCCATGTTGACATTGTCACATGACATACGTCGTCACAACAGCGCGTAAATTTAAAGAGCCCAATCTACTGAGCGAACATCGGTGATGTTTTTCGTTTTTCTTGCCGCTTTCGTCTGCGTTTTTATGTCGTTTGAATTAACAATTCAAAGCAGGCGTCGGTCAGCTGTTCGCAGATCATGCCTTCGTTGACAGCTTGTAAATCCTTTACTAAAATAAATGTAGCTTTTAATTTTCTACCTCAGAATAACAGCAGCTACAGCTGTGAACAGAATGACAGACTGATTTTATGTAAGGATATAAAGTAATTTATTGTAATAAATACAAATAAAATTACACAAAACGAACATAAATTAATAAACTTGAATGAATGCTTAGGCAAATAAACACACACACACACACACATATATACACATAAATACACACATCACAATATATACATAAATACATACATAATATATACATTATAGACAATATACACACATATATAAATATATATAGTTAGATATAGATATATCAGCAAAAAAATGTGTAACCTATTGAAATTTTATTCTAAAAAACAAAAACTAGATATTTACAGACTGTGAACAGCATCATACAGGCTGCTGTCACTGGCCTTTGACATCCAAGAGCTGCATAACATTGTGCACAGAATGAGCAGGTCTGTCATGGGGATTTTGAGGAGGCTGATTGCCTTCTCCACCACAGATGACCTGGAGGCAGTGGAAGCAGCTTTTCTTCTGGTAACTGGGACAATAGATGGCTGTCACATACAAACCGAACCTCCAGCAAGTGAAGCCCAATGTTATTTCAACAGGAAGCGGTTTCATTCTGTTCAGCTGCAGGTCACCACCATGGGAAGTACCTTGATATCTTTGTTGAGTATCCCGGGTCTGTGTATGATGCCAGGGTGCTGAAGAACACTGGAGGCCTATCCACCTGCAGGAAAACACATCCTGGGAGATGGTGTGTGTATCCTTGTGTGGGTGTTCATCTGCCTCATCACAGCAGACAGAGAGTCTGAACACAATCCTGCACAGCTTTGATTCAACACCAATGATGCTCGTGCACAGAACATTGTTGAGAGAGCCTTCAGGATGATGAAGACCAGCTGTGCTCCATCTTCTTCTTCAAGGCCCTGGAAGTGAGTCCTGCCTTTGTGCAGATGTTGTTGCATGCTGTGCAGTGCTCCACCACCTCGGTCTTCTGAATGAGGACATTGCTGATCCAGAAGTTGTGGAGGATCATGACGATGATACACTGGAACCCCAAAACACAGAAGTCAGCACAGAAGAGCATGTGCGGGACAATCTGTCCACAGCTGTGTCCCACCAGATGACCGTGTGCAGCTCTTCAAGAGCAGATTACCTGTAGGACAGTCGAACAGGTTAAGACTCTGCAAATCAGTTCATGTTCTCATAGTGCTATTGTTTCAGCTTGTGTACGTTGTGCAGGTCATTTTAAGACTGTCAAATCAAGATATACATATATTACTTATTTAAGAAATATAAATACTATAAAATCACATAAATATGTATAAATACACATGTAAGTATTTAAATTTAAACGTGTGTGTATTTATATATACACAAATATATTACACTCATAACTGGGAATTCATATTACAGTTGAAAATGAAAATTTTACAATTTGAAAATCTAGAAACATATCACATAACATATCATACCAACATATTTACAACAAGTTTAATTTTAAAATATGTATTACTTTATCCCTGGGTTATATTTTTGAATTCCACTTTTTTTCACTCATTTTTGATTCCCAAATTTAAAGTCCTCATCTACAGTTACTGAAATGAAGCTGCTGAAGTTTATTTTCCTGACATTATTATAGAAACGTCTTAAGAAATTCCCTTTTGCTGTTGCTTTAAGCTCTATTATACTACTTTATGAAAATGTTAATGTGGTTTTGTCTGAAGCTTTGTGCTCTTATCCATGTAGAAATAAAAAATAAATAAATAAATACATAAAGAGAATAATTTGTATGGGTATTTCTCTAAAGTGTGGCACCCATTCTCAAGACAACATTCTTCAGATGTTAAAAAAACAACTGAAAACTGCTACAAAATCAGTGCACACAACTGCTTCAAAAGTTATTTGTTATTAAGTACTTTGCAACTGACCAATTAGCAACTGGAAATACCTGGAAATTCATATTATAATATAAAAAAACAGCATAATTCAGTGATGATCCTAAAATAAATACATGTAAAGAGTGTGTGTAGTTAAGATTAATTTTAATTTATATACTTACTGAATTATGCTTTCCAGTGAATAGGGTTTCATCAGTGGATGAGAACATGATTGTGTTCATTAGTCTCTGTAACATCAGAACAGGATTTACACATTACACATTACTGATGATTTATGCCTTGTAAGTTAACCAACATTTTTTTTTATCAAAATATCAACACTAGTAAAATGTAAATTAACTCGTTTCAATTACTTAAAATTTTGTAATTTTATATCATTAAATTACTTAACGAGCCATCTGTAGAAAGCAGCCTTAACAAGCTGAGGCACAGCCTCTGATCGATAATGATTATTAAACATATTTTTAAACTCAATTTACAAAACAGTCTCATCAGTTTACAATGTGTAAAGCTTTAACAAATCAGTCGTTTACTTGGATTATGTTAAACAAGTACACTTTAACCACAATGAACAGCGTTTATCCATAAGGTACTTACACTTCAAAACAGCGGCGTCACGATCCTCCGATTTTCCGTTATTTTCGAATATGAGTATGACGAGCCCTCTCCCGGTGCCTCATGGGATAGAGAAGTGTCCATCCTATGCATACTACGGAATTCGGCCGGAAGTAGTAGGCCATCCGGGTACATCTCGCCCTACTGTTTTTCGAATACTGAGAATTCGGACATACTACTTGCTTCGCATACTGTTTTTCGCCTACTATATAGTATGGAAGTATGCGATTTCGGACGCGGCTTATGTCTATGCTACGCACGACATACAGTACATCTTTTGAAGAGACGTGAAGTGTCGTGATGACGACGTTGGACATCGTTAACGGTCGGAAGTTTCCACGAGGGAAAAGTGTCTACGCTGGAATAATCTATTATCATTCGGAATACTGAATATAAGGTAATATACCGAATGTTTGTAACACATATGCTATGAATAATGAAGAAAGCAACAACCTAGATTACATAAAAAAAAGACTTTTGCAGTAACTTCCATATTTTATTATAGAAAGTAGTTGAGCCCGCCGTTATGGCCCTGCTAGCTCAGCTAGTGTTATCATCTTTGTAGCCGCTAGCTAACATTTCAACCACCCAAAAGTTTAGTTCCTGGGTAAAGTTTCTGCAGTCAAAACTGGCCATTGTTAGCGTTAGTGGCCGCTAGCTAGCAGACAGCTCTTCTCTGTCACGGTGCAGTGACGCACTACAGCGCGGGCGCCTCATCTCACTCGCTCCGCTTAAATATTGTTACGCTGTGTTCACACCAAACGCGAATAGAGCGTCAAATTCACGTCTACCGCGTCTAGTTTGCCGCTTGACCATTTTGAGATCATTCGCGCGTGAAATTAACTTCACAACAGACGCGAATTGGCGTCATGGGGGGGGGGGGGGGGGGGGGGCTTCTGCCAGCTGAGTTCATGCAACATTTTCAACCGCCATTTTTATTCGGATAATTTTCAAAATATTACTGTTATTGTGTCATGAAATGTAGTTTTAAAAGTATTTCAGGCGAGAATGTAGTTGTTTTAAACTCAAATATGCGGTTTATTTATAATGACAGCGTCTATTTAAAAAATGTGTTTCGCCGATCTCGGAGATGAGCTCAGCGGGAGCTCCGTCATCATATATAGGGAATGTGAAGGTGACGTCACGCCGTGTTGCATTATGGGTCCTCCGCCATATTTGCAGGATCGCGCCCTATACCCAAGGGGCAAGGAACTCGACCGGAAGTAGAAGTCGGGTGGGGGCTGCCATCTTTTAGCAGAACTTCACTTGCGTTAGCATTCCCATTGACTCCCATTCATTTTGGCGTCACTTTGACAGCGAATAACTTTACATCTGAGGCGTTTAAAGACTCTGTTTGTCCATTATTTATTTCTAAAGATACACGACAATGTATAAAGGGCTCCATTACCTTCTATGTTACATTATGGCCCCGTATAAACAGTTTTTGTAAAAAATAGGCTAACGATTGCGTCATAAGCACTCGGCTCTCTGTCGCATTACCGTACAGACAGGAGGAGAAGCTTGCAGGCAATTAACTTAATATGGCGTACTGGCGTTACATTTTAAAATACTATACAAAATAATTAATCAGAATACTTACTCCTGCTCACTCACGACAAAGAAGTCCCCGCTCGAGCTCGCCGTCTCTGCAAGATTAACGATGGCAGTTTGCACGCACAGCCACTAGAAGATTTACATCTGGCAGACAGGTTGCTGACGTCGTCAAGCTTAGTTTGAGTCTGCGCGTCAGAAACGGAAGTGCTAAAAAACGCTAAAAATGGGCTTCACTTGTCTCAATTGAGTTCCAATGGGGTCGCTGTGTCCATTTCTTTTACTGTCTATGCCTATACCGCTGTATTTGAATTCGTGTGTTGGAGGCTGTGTTTGGATTTTCTGTCGAGATTTTAATAAATGTCGATATGGTTGGCCAGTACTGCTCGATCAAAAACTGCCATAGCAGGTCACACGATCGTTCAGGGAGTAAACTGAACAACGGAATACGTTTTTTCAGCTTTCCTTCCTGGAAAAAACAACAAGGGAAGCAGGTGGAGGAGCTGACGAAAAGATGCCGGTGTTACGGTTTAACTGGTTACCGTGTTATCTGGTGACCAACTTCCTGTTTAGGTCTCCGCTGCAGATGTGCTGGAACGACGGCAACAGATTCGCCGATTTTGAAAGCACAAACTGACGTGATATTAAGTGCCTAATAAACGCAGACTTGCTCATTGCATGATTTTGATATTCTTGCAGAGATAACAAGTTATAGGTATGATCGCCCGTAGCGGCTGAAGTAAGTAGGATAAACAAAAAAATAAAATAAAGTAAATCTGTGAGGGCACGGGTTTCGAACACGCGCTAAAAGACGACGCGCCGCGAGACGACACTCACGAACCACCGAGCCATCGATCTTTACGTAAGCAGCTCCAGATCTCTGGATTCAACACAGGACTCTCGGCGTCACATCGTGACACTGGCTGAATCAAGGAACTGTGACCGTGTTAACTTCTGACCTCTGTTTGCAAGCCAAAATCTTGCAAACAGAAAAATAAAAAAAAAAAATAAAATTTTTTTACTGTTGCTATAAGTTAACAATTCCAGCCAAAGCGCTTCTAATGCTGCTAAATGATTTGATACGATCTGAAAATTACTCATCGTCAAAAATTACGAATCCCATTAATGTAAACATGCATAACAACAGCCCAACGTTTAAGTAGCTTAGTTCCATTGGTTCATTGGCAAAACACATTCTTACAGTGGCAGGCTGCCCACATACACTTCTTGTTTTACAACATAAAAAAATATATATATCACCTGTCATCTATCCAAAACAACATTTAAAGTGTTACTAAATAGCCACAACTTTTAAAGAGTGTCAAAAACACTAGTAAAAATCAGGATTTCGAAATGGATCCATATCTGTTGGGACATTGTTCCCATGCAACCTCTCAGCCACAATGTCAAAATATGTAAATGACAAATTTCCAAAATCTTTCAATCAATGCTCCAAGTTATTTTCACAATCCCTTTTATTGTAAGATACAATGGATTTATAGGTACAAGGAATTTATCTTGGTGTACTAGACATTTGTCAAAAATACAAAGAAAACAAAATGAATCAAAGAAATGTTAATGCTCAAATCAATCATGCTACAAAAGACAGTGTACACAGAAGTGGTTCATTTCACTGGTTCATAATCACTAAGCTCATTGGTTTGACGATGCCATCACTAAATCAATGAACTGACTTTAGCTGAAAAATGACTGTTGTTCTCCATTTTCCTGTTGACTCTGTAAAGCTGCTTTGACACAATCAGTATTGTATAAAGCACTATATAAACAAAGGTAAAAAACAAATTCATATAACACTTCTAGAGGACTTTTCACTGCTTTACCACACACACACTTAAACACAAGCTGGACAAAAGAAATCTTCCTCAATAGGAGGCTGACCAACACAGTTCCAGTGAAACCATAGGTCACATGTGATATTAATCTGTGAAGAATGCATGTTGCACTTTAAAGACAATGTGCCTGTGTTAACTTGTTTATCATCTAATTTGTTTAATAAAGATTATGTGAAATATTATCTATTATATTGTCTAAATGCTGCTGAAAAACCTGAATAAAAACAACACAGAACATTTTCACGAGCTTTAATGGTTGTAACGGAAATGGCCATTTGGGTTCAATCAAAACTTTGATGGTCTTTGCATGTAAGTCTTTAATGATAATTATATGTAGTCAATTGTGCTTTGTGTCTAGTTGATTTCAATTCAGATGCATACAATCACAACCATTCAAGCAGAAAAATATGTTGCAGTTATTTAAACAAAGTAAGTTACACTTTACAGCAAAGTAGTGCAACCTATTATTATTAAATATTCTTCCTCAAAGTGAAATGATGCATTCTGTACATCTAGTTTTGCAGTTCATAGCCAAGAAGTGTATGTGGGCAGCCTGCCACTTAAGAATGTGTTTTGCCAATGAACCAATGGAACTAAGCTACTTAAACGTTGGGCTGTTGTTATGCATGTTTACATTAATGGGATTCGTAATTTTTGACGATGAGTAATTTTCAGATCGTATCAAATCATTTAGCAGCATTAGAAGCGCTTTGGCTGGAAATGTTAACTTATAGCAACAGTAAAATTGGATTTTGGCTTGCAAACAGAGGTCAGAAGTTAACACGGTCACAGTTCCTTGATTCAGCCAGTTTCACGATGTGACGCCGAGAGTCCTGTGTTGAATCCAGAGATCTGGAGCTGCTTATGTAAAGATCGATGGCTCGGTGGTTCGTGAGTGTCGTCTCGCGGCGCGTCGTCTTTTAGCGCGTGTTCGAAACCCGTGCCAACACAGATTTACTTTATTTTATTTTTTTGTTTATCCTACTTACTTCAGCCGCTACGGGCGATCATACCTATAACTTGTTATCTCTGCAAGAATATCAAAATCATGCAATGAGCAAGTCTGCGTTTATTAGGCACTTAATATCACGTCAGTTTGTGCTTTCAGAATCGGCGAATCTGCTGCCGTCGTTCCAGCACATCTGCAGCGGAGACCTAAACAGGAAGTTGGTCACCAGATAACACGGTAACCAGTTAAACCGTAACACCGGATCGCGTGGGTTGCCGCAATCAGGAGAAAAAAATTTTACTTTCCAAAACATCCCTGCATCAGCGAGAGTGTGTTCGCTGCATTTTCAGTCAGGTGAGTTCTGTGGTCTCTAACTTTGACCTAAATACAATATTTTCATTTTGTTCTTATTGTCTTAAACGTCGGTGTGTGTTGACTTCCAGAGCAATGCATAATTTGTGGCTATCAACAGATAATGTTCCATTTGCAACAACAATCACAATATCTAAGAAGTTGATTATATATATATGTCACACATTGTCAATAGTTTTATTAAGATCACTTTAAAATTGTTAGCTTTTGTTTATCTTCTGGTCCAGTTTCTACTAACATAATTATGTATGTGTGTGAATATATATATATATATATATATATATATATATATATATATATATATATATATATATATATGTATATGTATTAGTGTGTGTGTGTGTATGTGTGTTGAAAGTATATTAAGATGTCCATAATTATCTATAACCTACAAAATTGCTGTATTTACAGGACAACCAGCATTAGAAATGCTGGATACTCATCCTGACTGGGCACCATCTTTGCTTCTGGGCCACAATGAAGTGAAAGGGATGAACAAAGAGAGGTTTGCACGTCAGTTAAGAAAATACCTCACACATCAGGTAATTAGCAAGAGGCCAGGAGAGGAGAAAGAACAAGAAGAAAGTTGTCACAGTCTGCTGTGCTCTTACAAACATGTGTCCAAGTGTTGTGCAGTGATTGCTAAATCAACTGGTTTGTAAAAACGTTTGTTAAAAGTTGTACAAAGCAAGAGGTGTTGTGTATTGTATATTCCTTGATGATTTGTAGGATAGTTGATGAATGATGTTGAATTTGTGGTTTATGTTAGCAGATGATAAAGACAGGCCACATTGCATGAATCAAAAATTATTTATTTTTTCAATGAACAATTTGCTTTGATATTCTGTACATATTTTTACATGCCTTTTTAAAATGTTTCTGACTCAAGTTTTTATATAACTGCTTAATAAATACATTAAGTGACTTATCTGTTTCTGTACTGATTGTATCCACAGAGACCCTTTAAAGGGATAGTTCACTTTAAAATGAAAATTCTGTCATCATTTATTCACCCTCAAGTTGTTTCAAACCTGTATGAATTTCGTTCTTCTGCTGAACACAAAGGAAGATATTTTGAAGAATGTCAGTACCCAAACAGTTACCTGGAACCACTGACTTCCATAGCAGGAAAAAAAAATCTACGGAAGTCAGTGGTTCCAGGTAACTGTTTGGGTACTGACATTCGTCAACATTGGAGCATGTCTCTGCGACTCAAGGCATACACGTACAGTGGGCTGAGGAAACTTCACCATTGGTGTTGATAATAACCCAAGCCTTCAGAGGAACTTCACTAAGGCACTGGGAGTGCATCACCTGTACATAAAGACAGAAATGTTAATCAATGACAGATACATTTATTATCTGATTAATACAAATTAAACTTAGTTAATTTGTGATTAATAAAAGCAGAACCACTTAAATTATCTTGCTTTTATGCTTACACTGTCAAACTAATTTGTAAATGTAAATTATGTATTTCAATGTAAAAATAATGTAATGTAAATTATTGATTGTACATTATGTATTCATTTCTAATCAACATAATCACGTGTTACAAAAATAAATCTGCCCACCACAAGCAAAATAAAACTGGGTTTTTAGACAATTTTGACAATTATAACCAATATTTTTATTAAATGCAACTGCTCAAACCCACTGCTTATGACTCTTTAAAATAACATAACTTCAGCTGAATATTTAGCATTTTGTTTGTTTTAATAACTTGGCCAAAAATACAAGTGCCTTCTTATGAACGTGTTGATTCATTGCACAAAATACAACAGAGAAAGAATCAATTTTACAGAATCATTAAGATACTTCGGTATTAAAACATTGTCAGTAAATAGCATATTTATTTTAGCTGGTTTGCAAACTGCCATAAAACTCCGACAGAAGAAGAAGTGCCATCTTACCTTTGCCAGTACGACTGTGCTCTTGCAGTTAGGCGGCCTGTGAATGAGGAGGTCTTGTACCCAGCCGCTGCAAAACTGTTCATGGGCTTGAAGGGATTTATAGCTCTTAAACTCCTGCAAAGTGTACGCACTCAATCCTAAAACGAGGTAATTGACGATGTCCATATATGTGAGCGGGGGTAGTGCGTCTGGAACGGTAATCCAGTCTTGGGCTGCTAAATCATATGGATCTATCTTGTTTATCTCGGACAGTTTGTCTAAATAACGTTTTTTTTTTGGCAGTGGCATTTAGTTTCTCCCGATAGGGTCCCTACTCTTTTTCTTTCAAATTCTCAATTTCTTCCGTTCTTCAATTTTACCTCGTTTTAGCCGAACACACCCACAATTAAATGTCATAGCAATGGTTGGCGAAAACGTAAACAGAGATCGTGCCTCTAAACATGGCGCCCACGTCCCATAATGCAACACTGCGTGACGTACCTTCACATTCCCTATACGCCGAGAGCAGCCTCACCTATATATATATATATATATAGGTCCTTCTTATTCCTGTCTCTATAGAAATATGAACTTTTATCATAAAGCTCCGGTTGACTGCTCACTGTCACTGACAACATCAGCGCCAGGCGCTCTATTCGTGTTTGGTGTGAACACAGCATTAGCCTTGGCATTCATTAGTGTTTTTATCTTATTAGCCGCTATTTAGCATTATAACTGTAGCTTACTGTCTGCCTGCTACTGTTATTAGCTCACTATTCGGTACCTAGCTAGGGTCTAACAGTATTAAATATGGAGTTATTGAAAAAATAATGGTTCATAAAGACCTAGATCAATCGACAATGATCAGGCATTGACATTAAATTTATTGTCTACTCATCCTTCAGACAAGCAATACTCTCCCTGTGTCATGTCGAAACCAGAATATGGTTAAACAGTAGCTCCATAAAAAAAATGCTTGTAATTTTTTTTTGATGGCACAAAGGTTGTTGGCCAGGGAATTAATGCCATCTAGAAAAAAAATTGCCAACTCAATTTCATGTCACAGCCCATTAAAAAAAGGAAACAAACAAAAAAACACACACATCCTTGTTTTTGTTACTTTGTGAGACCCCATGACTGGGACATCACTTGTGGGATCCACCTTTTCTAGAAGAGGTATGCTTCTTAAAAAAATCACGCAATATCAGAACACACTCATAAACCCAAATCTCACTTGGTAATCTCAAATTTGAGAACTTTTTTCACATTTACAACATGGCACTTGAC